>NC_091170.1:26780089-26912589 GCF_040958095.1 Procambarus clarkii
CTGTGCTCTATGTTGTTCTTTGGAATTCTTATTGTGTTTTGTTCCCTTAAGATTTTATTTTGTACACACACACTTTGGAACTTTTCGTTTGATGTTTCACACATTTCATTTTCATTTTCCGTGAATCTATTTCCCATTTTCAACCTCTGAATATTATCCTTTACCTGCAATTTGATGTTTATGAATTTATAGAATAGACCTGGTTCTGTTTTACATTTGTCCGCAATCCCTTTTTCAAAATTTCTTTCTGTCTCTCTCCTTACTGCCGTGACGCAGTAAGGAGAGAGGCTCGCATCTTTGTATGACTGGTATGTTTGTAAGTTTGGCCTCTTATTATATTATTGCATTTTTGTGTCTTTTTGGTCTCTGGCCTTCTCACAATTTTTGTTGAATCGGTCCTGTTTCCTAGTTCTGCATCTCTGCTTTGGTATAATTTTTTTGTGCCTTAATCATATATTTCATAAAACTTGACATACATCTCATTTACTTCATGTCCTAATAGCAAGTCTTTCTAGTCAAATTCCTTAAAGAAATGTCTGAGTTCCCCATAGTGACCTCTACTGAAATCTGGCTTTTCAACTGCTTCAACCTCATTTTCTTCTCGATTATAATGCATTGCATACTTTATTTCCAAAAAGACATGGTCACTTTTACCGAAGGGAGGGAGGTACTGATTGTCAAATATCTCTTCCTCTTTCCTAGTAAATATCAAATCCAGCATGGAGGGAACATCCCCTTCCCTCATCTTAATAGCGTGTTTAACATGTTGAAACATGAATGTTTCCAGGATGAGGTTTCTACAAGTTCAAAAATCCTCTGTTCTAGCTTCATATGCCTTCCAGTCTATGGCTTTCAATGTATGGATATATAGGTTAGGCAGGTTATTATGATATAAATATTTGGTGAAATTTTTTACATGTAAGAAAACTTAAATATATTTGATAAAAGGGGAAATTTGTTTAAAGAAATATATAATTCTGAATTTTGTTAAAATTTTCTACTAAAGATGAGAATGTGAGGGAAGTGTCCTCGAAAACCAAACTGTGGGGTCTAACTGTCAAGTTCGTGTCTGGATATCAGCCTTCTCTGTATTCTTGCCAGCGATCTCTGCCACGAATGCCTGTTCCTCCTCTTGAAGAGACACTTGGTAAGTTGAATAATACAATATTTTGTCTAATGCAAACCAGGATTTAGGTTGGCTCAAGGCTTTCTTACCCAAACATTATGTATTATCAAAAATGCATTTCTTAAATATATAACCTATTTGATCACAATTTTAAAGGATGCCTAGAATTTAATAAGTTGATAATGCTTTGTAAAAGAATCATACTAAAAGTTATTGCTTTAACCACTGCACTGTGCTGCATTAAAACATGACACCCCCGTGGTGCACAGAAAATAAATTACTGGGTATTTCCAAGAATTTGTTTTTCTTATATTGTTAAAATGTGGTCTGTGATCACGGGAAACTGAAATAAAATATTGTATGTTTACTTCTTTAGCCATGATGGAGCTGAGAAGTTGAGCAATTTATGGGCATCGAGTGATGAAGCACCCGTAAACACTCGACCCCGCCAGCCCATGAGACGGCATATGCTGAGAATAAAATTTTTCATAATTATTTCAATATGTCTCATTCGTTTCTTGTTTTTTTTTTTTGCTGTAATATTATTCAAAAGTGTGGAATTGATATAGTTCAATGTGTGGAACATCACTAAGCTCAAAATTATGGAGCTCATATATGGTGACATGTGTAGTATGTTCCAAAATCAATCAAAGTATTTTTCCTATTATTACACTATATATACACACACGTATATAACTACTGTAGAAGTTCACTAATCCAAACTTTATGGGAAGGAACCCCTGCCGGATTAGCACGTTTTCCCTATTAACTGACTTTTCACCGCGGAAGTCCAAACGTGGATATCTCCAAAAATGTTTGTACCACAAACAACATACAGTAATTTGAATTTCCACATATAATTAGAAAATATTAAAGTATTGTACAGTACTGTCATTAATTTCAACCAGAAACCTCAACTTGTCTTGTTGTAGTTCATCTTCTTGATTGATGCTACACATCTTGAAGTTAAGAATTCTTGACTCATCGCCTGCTTACATAATCTATTCTAACACAACACTAAAATTAACACTTAAAATTACTGTACACTACACGAGGCAAGGTCAGTTTTGACTGCCAGCTGCTGAAGCCTCACAAGTTGAAGGCTCTTGGCTTGCCTGTGACTCCTTGCTGGTTGAAGGCTCTTGGCTTGCTGTTCTTCTAAAATAAGGCTCAAGTTTAGCTTGCCTCCTGTGTTCATTGGCTTCTTTTATGATCAGTTCTTTGGTTCGCCTCAGGTACCGATACATGGTTTCCAACTTCTGGATTAGCACAGTTGGATGAAAAATTAATTAGCATGTCAATAGAAGACATGAGTAAACTGCATTTCGTTGTCTGAGGTTTCGCCTTCCTTTCTGGGGGGTATACCCCTGTCGATGGTAGACATGTCATACTCTAAATGTAGAGTACTCGTATGGCTATTGCTCCCTGTGCCTCTCTGAGGGGGGCCAGGTTCTGGCTTGTGGTCCCCGATAGGCACAAGAACTCCCGTAACTGATGAACTCAAACTAACATAGCACACTTCAGTCAGGATAGCTTCAGGGAGCCTCCATGGCTCGCCCAGAAAATGGCATTTCATTACAGTCAACACTGGTTTTATGCTTCCTGGATGCTAATTAATAATGTAAAAACAAGAAATTGTTTTTTTCAGAACAATATTTTTGTGATCACTATTTATAGGTGTGCAGCTCAGGGGTTAAAAAGGGAACTTTGGAGGCCATCAATAACATTGGATATTCTTTGGTCAGTGAGCTCTATACAGTATATTATATACATTACGGCTTACTGCATGCAATTGTGCTAGTCTACCTTTCACGCATTTGCTTTTAGAGCAAGATAATGCATAGAAAATTGTCCCCCAGGCATTTAGTTGAAAGTTTTTCATTTAACATGCTTTCAGGTAAATTGCTTGACAGTTTAAAGCCTTTATGCTCGGAGGAAGAATATAAGGAATATACTAAACAAGCGAATGACTTTGAGAGCAGTATTGGCCCTCGACTGCAGCGCCTTCTTTACCTCAAGTCATGGTGGGCACCTAATTATGTCAGTGATTGGTGGTAAGTAATTGAGATGTGCAGTATTGAGCCTTATTTTATTAATTTTTAAATATAGCCCATTGCACTATTAGAGATAAATTTTTATGAAATGTGTAAAGATGAAATGGGGATCTTGCTAAAAGACCGAGAAATTTAAAATGATTATCTTCACATCTTCACAATATATAGGGATTTTAATTGCTACATTGACTGATACAAAAGAAAGTGTCAGTAAGAACAAATATGAAATTATTACTACCTGTACCTGTGTAAATTTTTCAGGGAGAAGTATGTGTATTTAATGTCTCGATGCTCATTGGCCATCAACTCCAATTATTATGCCTTGGATAACTTCAGATGGACCCCAACAAACAGACAGGTTAGTCAAAATTAATTTAATACATAATTTATAATACAGCAGAGTAGTCTTATTATAAAGGATACAGTGGAACTTGGGCCCCTTTCTGGGGGGAGCCCTGTCGGCTCCCTGGAGCTTTACCAGGCTGATATGCTAATGTCAGACTTTGGCATCAATCATGTGTATGGAGTTCTAGGGCCTACCGGGAACCACGGCCAGAACTTGGCCCCCTCAGAGAGGCAAGTGGAGCAATATGGCCTATAGAAACCCCCGTGTAGCTGGAAGCATTCTATGTCTGCCATCGACCGGGTCAAGCATCCAGAAAGGTAAGCATTCCAAAACAAACCCCTATTCTAGTTAAAATTGCTACCAAAAGCCGAACTAGTGGATAGAACTCCCCAACAGAAAACAAGCAAACTAGTATGACATCACACGTCACCGTGCCGCTATCTGCGCAGATCCCCCCTCCCCGGGAGGAGGAAGGGGGAGCCCCAGACCTCCCACGCCGGCTATCCACCCATCAGTTCTTCGGCTGATGCTATAGGCACCGGTTGTGTGCTCCGGCTCCAGTAGTTGTTTTGGCACTGTACCTAGAATGTGGTGTCTCTTCTAGGTGGTGCGTGAGCCGGGAGTGAGTCTCCAGTACTCGAACTGCATGCGCCTAGGGTTCCCTTCCCTAGGTGCCCTGTAAGTATTGTCTTTGGGGCTTGAGGCCACCTTCCACAAGTTCCTTGGGTTCTGCCCCTGCTAGGCCGTTTACTGCTTGGTTTTCGGCCGCTCTTTGTGTGCTCGGGTGTTCTGTCTCCCTTGTTCGCCTTAGGATAAGGGGCAGTTTTGCACTGGTGGGGTGCAGGGTACTGTGCAGCTTGTCTCCACCAATCATGGCAGCCGGCTCTGTTCATATTGGGTACGCTGTCCTCTTGCGGGGTTTTCTTTTTGTTTTTTTCCTACCTGGTGGGGGTCTGCCTTCGTTCTTCCCCCTTGTGTTTTGAGTATTTTCCTGGTGGTTTCCCCTGCTAGGTCCCTGTGAGTGTACACGTCCCGGGGGTTCAGCTCTTAGAAAGTTGTTTGGTAGCTTTGGGCGCCGGTTAGCAGTACCCTGCCTGGGATTACCTGAGCACGAGTCCTCTTATAGTAAACGCTCGGGACCTTGGGAAACCCCTGGGGGCGCGCGGGTCCGATGGATGTGACCCCAGAGTCCCCCCACCCCTCGCTTCCAGCAAGTTTGAGGGTTGCTCTCACCCCTTGTCTCAGGGTGACTCTCTGTTTTGCCTCCATCTGCTGCCTGTGGGGTCGGTGACACCTTCGACCCGGAGTCCTGCGAGTTTTGTTGCTCGTTGTGGCTCGGTTACCCAGTTGTGCTGACTAAGCGGGTGCGGGCAGCAGGGGCGTTGCGTTTTAAGCCTTGGTGGTGGCAACGCTCTCGTTTGTTTGCTCCCCGGGAGCCTCAGGGCTGCCCCATTTTGGTTTGTGTTGGGACTTGTGGGTGCTGGTTGCTTAGGTTCCTTCCACGCCCTCTTGTCTTTTCCCTGGATCCCCTCTTCCTGCCTACATCCGGTTCCTTACCATCTGTGGGTTCGGGGCGGGGTTTGATGGTTTTGAGACTCGGGCAGTCTCGGGGAAATTCCCCTTCCGGGGTAGTGACAGGGGCATTTGAGCCTGTTCCTCCAGCCGTGTTGTAAGTGTCTGCTAGTGGGCTCCCTTCCTTAGTATTTTTGCGGCTGCCCCGGTTTTCTGGTACGGCCGGGGCTTTGGGGGATGGCTCGGCCCCGGGGCCTGTCGTGTAGGTTCCCGGGGATGGGGAGGGCCTTGGGGGCCTTGACCCCGTAGGACCCCGTGGGGGGGGGTTTCTCCCCCTCTAGGCGGGGCTAGTGGTTATGCGGAGTGGGGTTTTTCCTCCCCACTCGCCATACGTGTTGTTGGGCGTCGGCCCCTTCCCGGGCTCGGTTCCTTGGCCTTTGAGTCGGTTGATTCCGTCCTGTGGGTGGATGCTCCCCCCCCCCCCATTTTTGGGACGGTGTCTTTGTCATGTTTCCCCGTTCTTGGGGTTCTATGTGACTTCTGGTCTCGGGTGCGACTGTGCTTTTGTGTGCCTTCGGGACTGGTGTTTGCTTCTGTGTTCTCGAGGGTTCGGGAAGGTTTTTCGCTACTTCCCGTATTATTGGAACGTCTGTTGGCTCCTTGTCAGGGTCACCGTATTGGGCTACTTGTGGCCCGGTTTGGCTACTTGTGGCCCGGTTGGGTTCCCTTTGGGTTCTTTGTCTTCGCTTCGTTGGCCGGTTTTGTTGTTACTGCTTCCTCTTTTGGCTACTTTTCTAGTGCAGTAGTCCTGGTTGGCGCCTTCCCGCAGAGCGGGTTGTGCGGTTTGGTCAGCGTGTCATGCGCATGCGCCGTGGAGTTTGTTTTGGTCTGAGCAGTGTTTCAGTGCTAGTGTTTTGCGCCCTTTTTTCTCGGGTGCTTCGCCTTTCGCTCTTCTCCCTTGCTCCAGTATGTGCCCCTTCGCTCCGGGGGTGTCCTGGATTCCAGCTGTGGGGTGGACGCTAAGGTTTTCCCTGTGTCATGGGTGTGGGCCACCTCCTTCGCTTCTACCCTGCTCTCCAGCGTGGCCTTCTTCACCTGGCGGTGCTCCCAGGATCTTCTGGGCGCTGTTGGGTCATGTCACGTTCGTGCCTCCGTTCGACAGGTTCTGCGGTCTGGCGTCTTTTGGCCCGGCGCTGGATGCGAGGATGTTTATATACCTGTCTTTCTTTAGGTATATCTATGTACGACTGTGACCGTTAGCACACCAGTGACTGTCCCTTTTCAACCCTTCCAGTCCCACTCTTGTGCATGTCCAACCCATACTCGAGTCATTCAGGGGACCCACCTCTTTCATGTTATGAGGTGTGTGGGTTGTGGTGCTGGTTATGTACTCACCTGGTAGGGCTCTCCTGGCTGTGCTTGCGGGGTTTGAGCTCTGGCTCTTGGGTCCCGCCTATATGGAAGAACTTGCGGGATAGTACCAGTGGAGTGCAGTGGTGCAATAGGCACAATCAGGGAACACTGTATAACCATCAGAGGTCTGCGGTTGTTACACGTCCTACCTACGGGCATACGCCATGTTGCCGGTACATCCGTAGTCTTCCAAGGTACACTAGCCTGTTTTTGAATAGTGGTTCCGGCCCATCCTGGCTGTGGTGGGTATGTGGGCCTGCGGGCCGCTCCCAGCAGCAGCCTGGTGGACCACCCTCTTACAAGTCTAGCCTAGCCTCGGGCCGGGCTCGGGGTGTAAACTGAACTCCTGGAACCCCATCCAGCAGGTATTGAGCAGGTTTCTCCGCCGTCGGTTGCCTGGTGTGCAGGTTCCTGGGCCTGCTGGGTTCTGTCGTGTCTCCGTTGGCCCTGTCTGGGGTCTGTCTGCACCGTTCTCTGCCTTTGCAGAAGCGAGTTGCTATTTACATGTTGCATGTTGCGGTGGTGCCTGTTGCTGCTGCACGTATGCATTGGTAACGTGTTTCGCGGTGGCGTGTCCTTGTTCTGGTGTCCGGTTATGGTGTGGCACTTTGCTGCTGTTTTGTACCTAGGGTTTGGTATGGGGGTTTGCTTCTTTCTCGTGGTCTTCGGGTCCCTGGCTGGGCCCTCCCTTGTGCGTGGGGTTTCTGTCCCTGCCTGATTGTATACCCCTGGTTGTTTCCTGGGGTTTGTTCTTCGGCTCTTTAATTCTGCCTCTCCCCAGTCGCTTTCCTGGCATCTCCTTTAGTCGGTTTTGCCTGCACTTGCTGCTGTGGGGTGGGGGGGCTCGGTTTCTACCGCTTCCCTTCCCCGTGCGTTCCCTTTGTTTCGTCCTCTGCCGCAGGGGTGTTCTGCGTGCATTCCTTGGCTTCTTGGGCGTTCTTTCAGCCTGTGTCCTATGGTGCGCTTATTTGTCTTAGTCTGTTTCAGTTGCTCGTACCCCTTGGTTCGGGTACTGTTTCTGGAGGCAACCCTTACGCCTTCTTCGGTTTTCCTGGCTTGCCCTGCCGGTTGGCTTTTCGGGATCTTGCAATGTCTTGCATCAGACCCGTCGTTTCTGATCTCCTGGCAGGCTTACTTGCATTGAGGAGCTTTCTGTTCGGCCGACGTTCCATCTCCTTGTGCCGCCTGGGTTTCGGTGGTTGCGCCCGAGATCTTCCCGTGGCTCCGCCTTTTCCTGGGCTCGGTGGGGCCTTGTCGGGGCTGCTTCCATTCTGCCTCGCGGTCTCGCCTCCGGTTGGTGGTCGGGTGGCTTCGTAGTAGATGTCCCACCTGCATACTTCTTCTTGGCGGCAGTATGGGGTAATTTGGCGGTACTTTCTTTTCCTCCTGTCCCTTCTTAGGTGGCTGCAGTTGTTCGCGTTGGCTTGCTTTTTCTTGTGAGGGTTGGGGCCCGTCGTCTTGCCACTTACTGTTGCCTCTTTTCGTGCAGCACTGGCGGAGCCACTTCGGCTTGCTTTCGGTCTTCGTGTTGCTTCTGCGCCGTTAGTAAGCTGTCTCGTGCGTTGTTTCACCTTTGGCCTGTTCGTGCGCCACTTGCACCATCCTGGTCTCTGGTCAGCGTGCTCTGTCTTCTCTTCGGTTGGTGGTGCCCCTTCGGTTTCGGTTTGTTTTTCGTCAGCTCTTTTTTCCTGTTGGCATTTGCCTCTGGGGGTCAGGTCGCTGGGGTTTTTCTGCTCCTTCGGTTTTAGCATTTCGGTGGTTCGGTGGCAGCAGTCTCCATCTTTTCTGGCACGGGATGGGGCTGCTGCGTCCCAGAGGGATCCTTGGTTTGTTGGTGCTTGGTTGGTCGGGCCGGGGGGGTGTCATGTTTTGTGTTTAATGGCGGCCCTCCGCTGTTACTTGCGTGCCTCGACATGTGTCCGGGGGCGCGTTTTGAGTTGATCCAGTTTCAGTTCTTCCCTGTCCGCAGGCGACGGTGTCCCAGGTTGTCAGCCGTGTTCTTGCGGCTAACCTGCCTGTGTTCTCCCCCATGCACATGGCGTTTGTGGCTTCACTGCTCTTGCTGCTGTCTGGGCGGCGTGTCCTTGCTGTCATTCGGGCACGGATCTTTGGTGTTCGTACTGGGGCCTTGCTACTCATTGTCTCGTGTTGTTCCCAGGCCCTTTCTGGGCTGTGATGCCTTGGGTTGGCATTTGCTGCCAGTTGTCTCACTTCCGAGGGGGGGTGCGTGGTGTCCGCCTCCCGGTTCCGTCCCTTTGACCTTCCTCTGGGTAGTTAGCTCCGGGGAGCTGACGGAGCTTCCCCCAGAAAACCAGCGTTGAATGTAATGAAACGCCATTTTCTGGGCGAGACCCGGAGGCTCCCCGGCAACCCTCCCTCCCTCCCTCCGGTCGGCGTTTTTTTGCGTGTTTTGACATCCAGCCTCAGAACTGATGGGTGGGTAGCCGGCATGGGAGGTCTGGGGCTCCCCCTTCCCCCTCCTGGGGAGGGGGGATCTGCGCAGACAGCGGCGCGGTGACGTGTGACGTTGTACTAGTTTGCTTGTTTTCTGTTGGGGAGTTCTATCCACTAGTTTGGCTTTTGGTAGCAATTTTAACCAGAATAGGGGTTTGTTTTGGAATGCTTACCTTTCTGGATGCTTGACCCAGTTGATGGCAGACATAGAATGCTTCCAACCACACGGGGGTTTCTATAGGCCATTGCTCTCCTTGCCTCTCTGAGGGGGCCAGGTTCTGGCCGTGGTCTCCGGTAGGCCCTAGAACTCCATACACATGACTGATGCCAAAGTTTGACATTAGCATATCAGGCTGGTAAAGCTCCGGGGAGCCTCCGGGTCTCACCCAGAAAATGGCGTTTCATTACATTCAACGCTGGTTTTTTATTACAGGCAGTTTTTCAATGTGAAGTTTTTTATTATTATTATTATTATTATTATTATTATTATTATTATTATTATATTGTATTGGAGGGGTACCCAGCAGTACACAGGATAGACCATCTATTCCCCTTTACCCCTATTTCACCCCTTGTTTTCCCCCCCTCTCTCCCCACATCCCCCTATCATCCTTTCCCACTGCCCCTTTCACTACCTCTCCTTACTCCCTTTTTGACTAAATAAAGCACCTTGCATTTTCCCATATTTTACTTGGACTGTGCTGGCTGGTCCTTGGTTGTTTGGTGTTTGGGTGTTGGCATATCTTGATAACTGGTTGGTGTGGGCTCCAAGCCTGTCTGCAGATCTGTTAGCCAGGGATTTGGTTCTTTCCCAGCTTGCTGGGTTCTCTGTTGCTGGTGAACTGACAGAAGCCCCAGTTGGTTTCATTTCAGGTTCGAACCTGATTGGGCCTGATATGGGACTCTTGGTCAGCATCGCTTTTGCTGCCTCCTGCTGCTTGCTCCTGTTGTAGCACTGCCATTTCCTGGTCTTGAAGGAAGCCAGGTGACTCGGCGGTTGCTCGAGTGGTTGTGCAGGAGTCTGACTCCATATGGTTTTTCTGTTGTGCAGGGTTTGGCTTCAGAGGATGTTCTGGTTCTTCAGGCCAGCCCCTTTTACCTCTCATGATCATTGAGTGCAGACTCAGGAAGCGGGGAAGGCCCTGCACCAGTGCCAGCTGCTGTACTTGCCATTTAAATTGTGCATGGCACCCTCAATTGTATATACATGATGTGCCCCGTTCAGCGACATTTACTCAAATTGTATATATAAAATTTGCGCCCTTCAGGGGTTAAACAAACTTCATTTCCCGTTCCCCTTCTCACAAGAATGCCACACATAACTGGGATCCTGTCCTTGAATGCAACTAACTTGGTGGCTGTTTTAAGCTTCTGTATTAATGCCTCAATCCTAACTCTTTCTAAAACATTTCCTCCTGCACAAATACAGATAACAGGTTTTATCCCATTATTAGTCCTAATAGTGTTCATATTGGTAATGATAACTCCAATTCCTGCTCCTGCATAGTAAATCCTCAATCTGTTTTCCTTCCTCTCTGGCACAGAAATGTCCTGTTCAAATACCTCATCTAGAAATCTACAACCAAAATTCACATTCTTATTTACTCTTGTCACCCTTCCTGGAGAATGAGCTAATCACCATCTCACAATAGTCATCATCCAGTGCAGCGTAGGCATTTAATTTAAAATCCTAACAGCAGGAAAGGCAGACTTCTTGATAGTCACCTTCAGGATTTTAATCCTGTTAACTTTCCACTTGCTAGCATCATTTAGGGTCAAGCTCATGTTGTCCATCTCTGGCACCACATACCATCAAAGGAAACTGACCTTTCTTAACAGAGCAGCCTCTGCCATTAATGAACAGCATATTCCCATCAACTCAGTGCACAACTTTCATTTCAAGCTCTAAACAGATGTATCCTTAGCACATGAGCTCAAACATTAGCAGAATAATAATATTCCCCAGTATAGATGGTGGCATAGCACCCAGCAATATATCCCATTATCAATTGCAATCAAAACATATCTAGTTCCACTTTTTATTTTAATCCTTATCCCACTTGGAGAAAGCACATCTAAAATATATGCTTCTTAAGCACTAAGCTTTTATTTTTTTAAGCAATTCAAATACTTCCAGGTATCAAGAGCAGCAAATGTTGTATTCTCCATTCTTAACATCAAGCGAAAGATTGATCGAGAAGAGCTTCCACCTTTACTCCTACGCAACACCATCCCAATCTGTATGGCACAATATGAACGACTCTTTTCCACTGTACGGTAAGCCAAAAAATGTTATGTTTAGCCATGGCAGTAATAAAATGGTATTATGATTATGTATGTATTCTGATAGGGTTTCCCAAGTTCTACGCTTCAGATTCTCCTCCTCTAACTTGCACATCTTTAAGGTATAGAATGATGTGGGTAGACATCTGGAAAGCGCATTACTGATACAGAATTATTTGACAGACAGCTGCTGCCATGGGAACTTGAGTGCTAGTTGTTATCTAGCAAACTAAATAGAATTTAAAATAATTGAATACAGCACCAAAATATTCTAACATGCCATGCTATATTACTTATTATATTAATGCTTGGTAATTCTCAAGATACACATAGGTTGCCAGTATTAGTTGATCAACATATGGTTGTCAACTTTGGTTGGTCGTCAGTCTTGGCTGGGAACTGGCACTGACTACATTGTCAGTCATCAAATTCTGCATCAAATTCTGGTTACCATGTTACAGAGTAAATGAAAACTCTTTGTATAAAATATAACATAGAATGACAAAACTGATCCTAGTATTAAGTACCCCTCATAGGAGAAGTTAATGGAGCTTGGCCTACATTCTATGGAAAGGCAGATGGCCAAAGAGACATTGAGATCTTTTAAGTAGATGAGGGGTATCAACAGAACCTGTAGCCATGGCTATAAGCTGAATAAATTCAGATTCAGGAAAGATATGGGGAGCATTGGTTGAACAATAGGGTGGTAGACGAATGAAATGGAAGGGGGGCCTCATAGCCTGGTGGATAGCGCGCAGGACTTGTAATTCTGTGGCGCGGGTTCGATTCCCGCATGAGGCAGAAACAAATGGGCAAAGTTTCTTTCACCCTGAATGCCCCTGTTACCTAGCAGTAAATAGGTACCTGGGTGTTAGTCAGCTGTCACGGGCTGCTTCCTGGGGGTGGAGGCCTGGTCGAGGACCGGGCCGCGGGGACACTAAAGCCCCGAAATCATCTCAAGATAACCTCAAGAAATAGGTTTCCAACCACATCATAGGGGCAAATCGTATAGTTAACTTTAAAAATAGGTATGATAGTGACATAGGGAAAGGGATTGTATATAAATTAGTACAGCCTAGAATGGGTTAATAGGGCTGCTGCAGTGACTTGTTCAACTGTTTTTACTTCTATTAAGCTCATTTTATTATAGAGTGCTATGGGTATACCTCCCTAAATAGTCATCATTAATTTGCATTCTTGGAGATGCATTCTCCACATACACTTTTGTTCTCATCCACTGTAAAAGGTAGTGACCTAGATGGAGAAAACAGGTGTGGATGAGAAACTCCTCAACATGTCCTATGCTGGATCTGCCTCAGGCCTCTCAAATGTGGCTTTTGGGGCTTAGGGGGAGTCTGATATGGGCCCATGGGGTCCCATTTGACTCTGGGGTTCCTGATTCCCTCTGAGGGGGGGTCTCCATTTGTGGGGGAAGGGATTTTCGTATCCTTCTTTCCTGTACAAGTATGATTTGGGTGCGGCTTCCCCAGGGTTTAATTCCATGTGCCTTTGGGCCTGTTGGTATCGTCCTTCTGAAGAATTCCTTCCTCTCGGGTCCCTCCTTCAGCGACTTGGGAGGTGCTCTTCACGTACCTCCTGTGAGACCCAGATTACTTCTCTTTGATGAATCCTTTCCTGTTTAAGTTTGGATCTTCTTCCCCTTATTGGATGCATTATGAGGTTCTCGAGTCTTTCTGGCTAGCAGACAATCCTTTGGTTTTGCGTGGTACAGCTTTTGTCGTTCCCGCATACTTGAGTGGCATGAGGTGTCATGCATGTTGCAGGTATTTCTGGGGCCATTCTTGTGCGTCCGTCAATGTCTGCGGTTTGCTTCCACTCTTTCTTGGACTGACTGGCTTTGGGAGGGCTTTGAGATGCTCAGAAGAGGACCTAATGCAGGGGTTTTGCCCACTGCTGTAGCAGTGTCTGCTTTGTTTCCCAAGCTGTATGCTCCTGTGTTCCAGGAGGCGGTGGCCATGTTCTTTGCCCCCATTCTTGTGTGTTGGCAGGCTGTGTTGGCCCAGTCCTTGGATCTGGTGTGGTCCCTGGCTCTCTTCTCTGCCTCCCATTTTTATTTTCTCATCCTTCCTGTACAATACTGTTGTACAATACTATATTTGTGGTGCTGTAATATATGGTAGTTCGGATTAACTAAGATTGATTATTTACATGTCCCAGTGGAAACTGGCAGTAGCATACTTGTGTTTACAATTATTCTGTATCATGAGGTTTGTTAAATTGTGTTTGTTCACATTCAGTAATTTAAAGTGTAAAAGTAGTGTTAACAGTGGAATACAGTAGATCCAAATAAGAACATTCAATAGTGATTACAGCCACAGTCAATATATGTTTTGCACATCTAAAATTTAAGGATATAGAAATAAACCCATTGTAATTTCAGAAACTATTTAAAAAAAAAAAAACTTTGGCTCTGTATGACTTAACATTGTTGCTCTGGAAGTTCCTAGCATTTTTGTGGTTTCATTCATTGTACTGGTGCAGATACTATTAGGTAATTTCTAGGCAGCAGTGCCCTTATACTTTACCCTACTCATTGTCAAGTAGAAGCAGAGCTTGTACAGACTGCTTGAGGTAGGCAGTCAGAGCCTGGATGTTAACATATGAATGGATGGTAACATAGGAAGGGATAGGGTGTACTCACTGACAGGAAGAGGCAGAGCATGCACGGCCTGCTTGAGGTAGGCAGTGAGAGCCTGGGCTGATGTGGGCTCATACTCCAGCAGGTAGACCGAGAATGCACATGCCACCCCCAAGTTGTTGGTGGATGTCGGCCACACCCCATTGCGAATCGAGTTGCTGCCAAGATAATGATAGCATATATAAAACCCATTGAGCACCAGAATGCTAATTGGGCTAAATATTATACATGGTATTTTTTTTTTTTACAAAACTCATAAAAACTTCAACATTAGTCAGAATTAACATTTACCTAACATGGAAATTGGCTAAACCTGTGAACTTTTTCCATGTCACAAAGATAGATTACAACTCTTGGTAGTCAGCGACTCTTAACTCGAAATCCATAAACTGGGAGGCATATGAAGCTAGAACAGAGGACTTTTGGACCTGTAGATTTGTAAACCTCACCCTGGAAACAGTCCTTATCAACATGTTAAACAAGCTACGAGGATGAGCCTCATACATCAGGCTTGCAAGCAGCTGCGTCTAACAGCCTGGTTGACCAATCCAGCAACAAGGAAGCCTGATCGAGGACCAGGCTGTGGGAACACTAAGCCCCAAAAACATCTCAATGTAATCTCAAGGTATGAGGGAAGGGGGATGTTCCCTCCATGCTGGATTTTATATTTACCAGGAAAGCGGAAGAGATATTTGACATTCAGTACCTTCCTCCCTTGGGTAAATGTGACCTTGTCTTCTTAGGAGTAAAGTATGCAATGAGTTATAATCTGGAAGAAAATATGGAGGTTGAAGTAGTTGAAAAACCTGATTTTGGGAGAGGACATTATGGGGAAGGGGACAAACCCATGCATAGTGGCATGTACATTCACTTCTTTTTTCTTAACAGGAGGAGGATGGTTGGAAGTGTCCTTGTCTCTCTCTTCCTCTGCACTCTATGTATCAGCAACCTTCAGTTTCTTGATTCTGAAATTTCCTTTATCTACAAATCTTTTTCTCACCTTGGTTACCCTTTACATTTTATCAACTGTGCCTATTTTCAAGCTACATGAAATTTCTTTCATCCTAAACCTGTTTCCAATGCTAGTAGCACTGTGCTCTGCCTTCCTTTCATATCTGAACTCAAAACTTTTACTAATACAGTAATTTTCGTCCTCTTGACATAAAGCTTGCCTTTTGACAAACTAACACTCTTCGTAGCAATCTAGTTCACGCTGCGCCGCCTCCTGCTTCTAATGCTGCTGGTGTCTACTCTATTTCTTGTCCGTCTTGTCCTCACCAATACTTTGGTGAAACTGGCTGTACACTTAATGACAGACTTAAAGAACACAAAAGAAGCGTTAAGTCTGCAGACACAAACAATGCTCTCTTCTGTCATGTTAGGGATTCTAATCATCCTATTGATTTGTCTTCCTCCAAAATAATCTTTCCTGCCTCTACTCGACACAGATGCCGTCTTGTCAAATCAGCTCTGATACACAACAAACCCAATACGAACCAAAGTCCTGGCTGTTGCTGCTGTCAACTTTTCCCTTTCACAGCAGCTACTCAAATGCTTTAAACTTTCTAACAAACATGACCTAACATAAGCTTACCCTTCCTTTTATCTTTCTTTGTCTTTCTCTTGTTTTTATCTTACAATCCTTTTCTTATTCCTATTATTACACCCTTTATTGCACCTTTCCTTCCATACCTTTTGCCTTGCTCTTACCATCCTCTAAGATTTCCATCTCCTCAGCTCTCTCTTGCCTATTTATTGCCCTTGCCCCCTTCGTCTCATCACAATCGACTTGATAATGTGGTCCTGGACGGACCTAAACGTCGTCATCTTTTCAATTTCAAGTGTGTGGTTTGGTCAACATTTTTCAGCTACGTTATTGTGACGCTTCATCTGCATTATGGGGAACTTTGAAATTTCTATAAGGAATTCGACTGGAAAGACTTGCTACTAGGAAATGAAGTAAATGAGATGTATGTAAAGTTTTGTGAAATATATGATAAAGGCACAAACAAAATTATACCAAAGCAAAAATGCAGAAGTAGGAAACAGGATTGGTTCAACAGAAATTGCGAGAGGGCCAGAGACCAAAAGACACAAAAATGGAATCAATATAGGAAGAGGCCAAACCCCCAAACATATCGACGATACCAAGATGCGAGAAACAAGTACATGGCAGTGAGGAGAAAGGCAGAAAGAAATTTTGAAAATGGGATAAGGGACAAATGTAAAAATGTATGTAATGTAATATAAACCCTTCCAAAAGGGTTTATACAAATGTAATCCTTCTCGCTTGTTGTTTCTCTTGAGCCTACTACCGTTATTAATGTTAGTTTGCACTTCAATGAGCTTGTGGTCCAAGTACGTAGTGTCTGAGACTTTAATGTCTCTGATTAGCTCCTCATTGTTCATGAATATCAGGTCCAGCGTGTTTTCGTTCCTAGTTGGTTCTGTAATTTGCTGACTGAGCGAGAATTTGTCACAGAATCTCAGTAGTTCTCTGACCTGTGGTTGGTTATTTCCAGGTTGATTTCCTACTATAATGTTATTGTTTACTATTCTCCATTTTAAACTGGGTTGATTGAAGTCTCCAAGGAAGATGATATCTGGTACTGGGTTTGCTAGGTTATCAAGGATATTCTCTATTTTGTGGATCTGTTCAGTGAATTCCTCAATTGTTGCATCTGGCAGTCTGTATATTAAAATAATAAGTAGATTCATATTTTCTACCTTGATTTCAAGTACCTCTACCACCTCATTGAACGAGTTCAGGAGCTCTGTGCATGCCAACTCCTCTTTAACACTTTCGCGCTCCGTGGAAACTCGCGGTTGACAGGGGGATCGTGGGCCCTCTGTGCGGGTAAGCGCGTGGTGACACCCAAATGTGTATACTCGTTCCAGCTTTCTCACCTTAATTCTCGTGCTACGTCGCTCGTTTTGGTATCATTGTGTTCGCAAATAAATTCTCTACAGGTGTGTATAAATATAATGTCCAAAAGCCTAGCGTGACTCCTAACAGCAAAGTGTAAAGTCGGCAAAAACGCACAAAATCAGTAACATGTGCATTCTCGTTCCATTTTTTTACCTTAATTCTCGTGCTACGTCGCTCGTTTTGGTATCATTGTGTTCGGAATTAAATTCCCTACAGATGTGTATGAATAAAATGTACAAAAGGCTGGAGTGCCTTCCCGCAGAAAAGCCTAAAGTTACCCGTGAACGAGCACCATTTTGTACATTGCAACCTAATGTTCAACTCGTTCAATTTAATAACATCAAATTTCGTGCTACGTCGCTCGTTTTGGTATCAAATTGTTCACAATAAAAAGGCGAGTATTTTAAAACTAGTCCCAGAATAATAGAGCAATAACTGGATTTTTAACAAATATTTTAATTCTGGACGCTCATCATCACAAATTTATTTATATCTTTCCAGTGTTCTGACATAAATATTTGTGTTACATCTTTCATTTTGGTATCAAATTGTTCGCAATAAAAAGGCGCGCATTTTAAAACTAGTCCCAAGTTAATAGGACAATAAATAGAATTTTAACAAATATTTTAATATTCGGATCATAGGCCTATTTATAATATTTCAAGTGTTTGGACATCAAGTTTCATGTTATATCTTTGATTTTGGTATCAAATTGTGTGCAATCTAAAGGCGCTTATTTTAAAACCACTACCAGATTGATCTGATAAAATTTAAATTTTTAAAAAATATTTTAATGAGTGACTCAGTACTGCGTCGTAGGAACACATTCAGTAGAAAAATGAGTGACTGAATAGTCAGTCTGTGGAACCTCAAAGTGCTAATATACAGACCTACTCCTCCACTTGACCTAATTACTCTGTCACATCTATATAGATTATAATTCGGAATCCAGATTTCACTATCCGTGTGGTCTTTTGTGTGGGTTTCTGTAAATGCACCAAATATTGAGTTCGATTCTATTAGGAGGCCATTTATGAACTTAACTACTGTATTTTTGTTTTCCTTGCCTGGAGGGGGGTCTGCCTTGTTTGGCTATTGGTTCACTTACGATATTTCGGTGGCCCTCCTCTAGGACCCTGTGATTGTGCACATCGCAGGGGGGTTTGTGTTTTAGCTCATCCCTCATTGTTAGCTCTTGGGTTTAACTGGTTTTGCAGCACTTTGCCTGGGCTTCCCGTAGCAGTTAG
Organism: Procambarus clarkii; assembly: GCF_040958095.1. Classification (NCBI taxonomy): domain Eukaryota; kingdom Metazoa; phylum Arthropoda; class Malacostraca; order Decapoda; family Cambaridae; genus Procambarus; species Procambarus clarkii. The sequence goes on from NC_091170.1 coordinate 26,798,113, forward strand.
CCTATGGCCCCTGGAAAACCCCATTGGGGGTTAAGTCTAGCCAGCCTGCCGTCTATCCTCTTGCCCGTGACGTTTGTAAGTGTCCTGCTTTGGCTGCCATTTTTGGCAACATGTGATGGGCTGATATTTGGGTGCGAGGATTTTGGAAGTCGAACAGGGTCCAGGCTGCCCATTATTTCCTTGTCCTGGGCGTACATGTGTGGCTTTTGAGTCGCAAGTTGCAGCCAGTTGTCTCAATTTAGAGTTGCTGAGTGCATGGCTGCCGCCTCCCGGGTAAGTCCCTCTTTTCTGTGGAGAGCCCCTACGACTCCCCGGAGCTATACCGGGCTGATGTGTATATATTAGACTGTAGCAACAGTCAATTGATGGAATTCTATTCCAACCGGGGACCACGAGCCAGAACCTGGCCCCCCCTCAGAGAGGCACGAGGAGCAATGGCCTATAGATACCCCATCTAGTTTTGAGCAGTCTATATCTGCCTCTACCAGGTCAGGCACCCAGAAAGGTAGGAATCCCAAAACAAACTACAGCTGGTTAAACATTGCAAACCAAAAGCTGAACAAGTAAGCAGAACTCCCCAATCAGAAAACATACAAACAAACATGTCACCATAGCCGCTGTGCCGCTGTCTGCGCAGCTCCCCCCTCCCCGGGAGGGGGAAGGGGGGCCAAACCTCCCGTGTCGGCTAACCCAACCCCAGTTCTGAGGCTGTTGTTGGGTGGCAGTCGATTGACTCTGGCTCCAATCCTTGAGCAGTGATGTGCCTTGTGATGTTGTGTGATGGTGTGCAAGACTGGTGTTATTCCAGAAGTACTGGGGCTGCATTGGCCTAGGGTCACCTTCCCTAGGTGCCCTGTAAGTACTGCCCTTGCAGTTCATGGTTACCTTCCACAAACTGTTTGGGAACGGCCTCCGTAGGGTTCTTTTGCTGCTTGGTGATTTCCTGCCTTTGGGGGTCAACTGGGGTTTTTCCTACCACTGTTTAGCCTTGGGTAGGAGGTAGTATTGTCGCTGGTAGGAGTGCAAGGTACTGTGCAGCTGTCTTATAATACACCTAGCAGCCAGTTCTGTTCCTCCTGGAGACGTTGTGCTTTTGCAGGAAGTTCATTTTCTTTTGTTTTGCCTGGTGGGGGTCTGCTTAGTGTGGCTGTAGGATCACTTGTATTATTTTGGTGGCCCTCCTCTAGGTCCCCGTGATTGCACACATTACAGGGATTCAGCTTTTGTTTGTTTGTTTGTTTGGTATTTCTGGGATAACCGGTTAGCAGTAACTTGCCTGGGCTTCCCTTAGCAGTCAGCCTAAGGGCCCTAGAAAACCCCTTTGGGGCTCATTGGATCAGTAGATGCATCCTCTGAGTCTCGTCTCGCTTCGTAGGATTTTGAAGGTTGCTCTGTCCCCTTGTCTCAGGGGTGACACTCACCATCTTTGCCTCTGCCATGCTGCCTGTTGGGTCAATGATACCTTTGACCCGGAGTCCTGCGAGTGAAGTTCCTTGCTTGTACTCCAGTTCACCCAGTCCTCTTACAGATATTTGGGTGCAGACACCTTCTGCGTTGCATGCGAGGTTTAGGTTGCTGCAAGACACTAGGTTGGTTGCCTTTCCGAATGCCCTGCGGCTGCCCCCGCTTGGAATATAGGAACCCGTACTTGGGGGCGTTATTCCCCCCTCAACTTTGGTTTCGTCCGTGCCATGCACTCAGCTCCTGGGCCAGACTCATGGAATTCAATATTCATAAAGAAATGTAAAGTACCAGTAGCGAGAGCACTCAGCATAATATGGAAAAAGAGCCTGGATACAGTGGAGATACCAGCAGCACTTAAATCTGCAGATATAGCTCCGTTGCACAAGAGGGGGAGTAAAGCCTTGGCAAAAAATTATAGGCCAGTTGCACTAACATCACACATAATAAAAGTGGTTGAAAGAGTGATTAGGAATCAAATTTCTAGTTTTATGGAAAACAATGAATTGCACAATCCAGGACAACATGGATTTAGAGCGGGAAGATCCTGTCTGTCACAGTTACTCAACCACTATGACAAAATCACAGAAGCCCTAGAAGAAAAGCAAAATGCAGATGTTGTATACACAGACTTTGCAAAGGCGTTCGATAAATGTGACCATGGGGTGATAGCTCACAAAATGAGGTCAATGGGAATAACTGGAAAAGTAGGACGCTGGATACTCAATTTCCTGTCGAACAGAACACAAAGAGTAACAGTCAGTCAGATAAAATCGAGTCCAAGCGACGTTAAAAGCTCTGTACCTCAAGGTACAGTCCTTGCACCGCTACTGTTCCTTATTCTCATATCTGATATAGACAAAAATACACGTCACAGCTTCGTGTCGTCCTTTGCAGTTGACACAAAAATCAGCATGAAAATTACCTCTGCTGAAGACATTGAAAAACTACAAGCAGATGTCAACAAAGTTTTCGATTGGGTAGCAGAAAATAACATGATGTTTAACAGTGATAAATTTCAGATACTCAGGTACGGCAAAAATGAGGATCTGAAACATAATACAGGGTACAAAACACAATCGAATCTTCCCATAGTAGAAAAACAGCATGTCAAGGATTTGGGAATAATGATGTCTGACGATCTAACGTTTAGGGAGCATAACCAAGCAAATATCGCGTCAGCCAGAAAAATGATCGGATGGATTACGAGAACTTTCAGATCCAGGGATCCCATCACAATGGTTGTACTCTTCAAGTTACTTGTGCTGTCCCGTCTCGAGTACTGCTCAGTACTCACTTTCCCCTTCAGAGCAGGAGAGATTGCTGAAATAGAGGGAATACAGAGAACATATACGACACGCATAGACGAGATAAAACGCCTAAATTATTGGAATCGTCTCAAAGCTCTCCAAATGTACTCTCTAGAAAGGAGACGAGAGATATACCAAATAATATACACATGGAAAATACTGGAGGGTCAGGTCCCAAATCTACACAGTAAAATAACAACGTACTGGAGTGAACGATATGGAAGAAAATGCAAGATTGAACCAGTGAAGAGCAGAGGTGCCATGGGCACAATCATAGAACACTGTATAAACATCAGAGGTCCGCGGTTGTTCAACGTCCTCCCAGCAACTATAAGAAATATTGCCGGAACAACTGTGGACATCTTCAAGAGAAAACTGGACGGTTTTCTAAGAGAAGTTCCGGATCAACCAAGCTGTGGTGGGTACGTGGCCCTGCGGGCCGCTCCAAGCAACAGCCTGGTGGACCAGACTCTCACAAGTCGAGCCTGGCCTCGGGCCGGGCTTGGGGAGTAGAAGAACTCCCAGAACCCATCAACCAGGTATCAACCAGGCCCACTTGTCCTTGCCCTGCTGGAGTTGACCCTGCTCCTCCATCCAACACCCTGCTCCCGGCTCCCAAATGTCTGAGGGTTTCGGAGTTGGGGCAGGGCTTTCTTGGAGGTGAGACTCGAGTGGCTTCAGGAACTGACCCTTCCGGATTGGTGGCGGAGGCATTCGAGCCTGTTCCTCCTGCTAGGGCTTTTGGGTCGAGCCAGTGGACCCCCTTCTTATCTGCTTTTCTGGTGGACTCTGCCTTTTCTCCAGAGGAAGAGGGTTCAGAGGACGGCTCTGCCCTGGGTCCTGACATGGAGGATCCCGGGGCTGGGGAGGAGTTGGCTTGGGCCCTGTTTGACCCCGCTTGGGCGTTGGTACCCACGGCACAGGGCTTGCTGTTACAGGGGGAGGGGTTTTTGTATCCGCTCTCCTTGTACGGGTTCGATACGAGTTCAGCTTTTCCCCGGGTTCGATTCTGGGTTCCTGTGTGTTCTTCGGTTCCCTCCTTCCGGTGGTTTTTGGCTTTCTTGTTGAGGGCGTGGCATGCGTTCTGTCGGACCAGCACGCTTGATTGGTGGGAGTTGACTACAGTCGTTCAGGTTTACTTGGGGGGCAAGTTGGAGCACCTCCATGCGTGCTAATTCGCTCCTCTGCTTCCTGCAATGTTGGCCAGGTGCAGCTTCATGTGCAGGTTCTCTCCCTTTCGGTGTCCCTGGTAGCTGATGATTTGCACGCTTGTGGGCATTTGGCTTCAATCTTGCGTTTCTTTTTCCTGCTGGGGCTGTCTTCGTACTAGCTCAAGAAGGGTGTGGAGGAGCTGGGTTCCGGGCCAGCGTCTGGTGCCTTGTTGAAGTTGTTTGCGCCGAATCTGAAGAAAGAGGTGTCTCTGTTCTTTGCTTCTTGCCTTGCATGCCAACAGGCAGGGCTCATCCACTCTTTGGAATTTGCTTGGGTCCTGGCTCTTAGATTTTTTTCCCCATTTTGTCTGTTGCTGTTTGCAGAGTCTGCTGTGGTGCATTTTCCACAGGCAGCTTCGTCTAGTTGCTGGCCTATGTCCTCTGGTTCTCTGGTGGGGACGTGGAGGGCCCTTGCCTGAAGGGTCTTGCCAGGGCTCAGGGTTCCTTCGGTCATCGTAAGTCAGTAGTGCGACATTTGGGGCCGGCCCCTTCTGTGGAGCTGTCGGCGTCTGATCGGCACAGTGCTAGCTATGAGTATTGGTCAGGCTTTTGGTCATTGGCCTTTTCGTGGTTCACCCTGTTGAGTGGGTGGTAGGTGAGAGGTGCTCTGTTTGCTCTCGCCTGGTCACACGATTCGTGGGTGTTTTGGGTTGTTTACTCTGGCCTGCAGTGATGTTGGGTGGCTCCTCTTTCTGGGGGTTGGAGCTGGCTGGCCAGGCATCTTTCCCTGTGCTCTGTTGGGTCATCCTGGAGTGTGTTTGCTTGGGCGTGGTCGAAACGATGGCGTCCCTCAGGTGGGTTTCCCACCTGTTTCCAGTTCCAAAACAGGAATGTGCGGATCTGAGGTTCATTCTGGACTTGTCCCGTCTAAATGCCTGGATCTTTTGCCCTCTTTTTGGATGACGACTCTGTCCCAGATCCGACTACTTTTGGAGCTGGGCGCTTGGATGGTGTCCCTGGGCCACTGGGATGCGTATTAGCATGTCTCGATTCATCTGGTGTTCAGGGATTGGCTCGGTTTTGTCGTTAGGCGGCAAGCTTACAGCTGGGTCATGGTGACCCGTTTACGTCTGTTAGGGGTTTGGGTTCTGGCTTACCTTGACGACTGGCTGGTTTGGGATTCCAGTCAGGAATGCATGCCTGCTCACCAGGGATTTGGTTCTTTCCCCATCTTGCCAGGTTCGGGTTCTTGGTGAACTGGAGGAAGTCCCACTTTGTTCCCTCTCAGGTACAGACTTGGCTGGGTCTTGTGTGGACTCTCGGACTGCTTCCTTGTCTCTCCCTTCAGCGGCGTTGTTGCGGCTGCAGTCCTGCCTTCAGCTGTTTTTGGAGGGTACCCGAGTCACTCGTCAGTTGTTCGAGCAGCTGTGTGGGAATCTGAACTTCACCATGCTGGTCTACCTGTCGGGTCGGAACTGGCTTCAGCGGTTGTTCTGGTTCCTTTGGGGATGTCCCTTCCACCCCTCTTGCAATCACTGGGGGTGGGCCGGGGGTGCCTTGCGTTGGTTACTGTGTCGCCACCTTCCTATTCGGGTTTTTTGGAGTTCAGTGCCGTGGCGCCTACCCGAGCTCTCACTCAATTTGTTCATGGATGCGTTGTCCCGCTTTCGGCTGTTTTTGGAGAGCACCCGAGTCACTCGTCAGTTGTTCGAGCAGCTGTGTGGGAGTCTGAGCTTCTCCATGCTGGTCTAACTGTCGGGTCGGATCTGGCTTCAGCATTTGTTCTGGTTCCTTTGGGGACGTCCCTTCTGCCACTCTCGCAATCGCTGGGTGTGGGCCCTGGGGGGGGGGGGGGCCTTACGTCGGGTGCTGCAATGCCAGCTTCCTATTCAGGTTTTTCGGAGTTCAGTGTCGTGGTGCTTACCCTAGGCTTGCTCGATGTCACTCCCTGTTCTAACTTAACATTCAGTCTCTTTGGTCCCCTGTTCAAAGCTTATTTATCTTGAATTGTCTACAGTGTCATTAGATCTAGCCAACCTGCTATCTACCCTCGGACCCATGATGTCAGACAGTTTGTGGCTCTGATCGTTATGTTTTCTAACATGTCTTGGGCTATTGCCCAAGTTTTAGAGGTCTAACAGGATCATGATGGCTCATTTTATCTCTGCATGCAAATATCTCTTATGATTAATCACTGATTGTCATGATTTATTGTTTTCATTACTGCTATTTAATATTAATTATATCTTAATTTCTTATCACTATCTGCCATTTATAATCTGATTATTATTTTAGAGTACCTGGTGAAGAAATTGACGAGTTACTTCATTTTGACTCTGGTGAATCACGTCATATTGTAGTATGGCGTCAAGGACTTTTCTACCAATTGAGCATCTGTGATGATAAGAACCAGATCCTTTCTGTTTCTGTTCTGGAAAAACTATTTCAAGACATCTTTGATGATGCTGATAAACACAAGGGTAAGAAAATAAATATGTACGTATTGCATGTACTGAATTTATTTCACTTATAGTACTGTATAATTTATGCAGTTAAAACAGTTCTGAATTTCCCTTGACAAAATTTTACATAAAAAAAATTTGTGTGACCTCTGTCATTCCTCTTAAACAATCCCTGTAATAAAATCCTGGTGGATGCCATCAGGCAAGAATGTGTGCTGTATTCCTTGTTTACAGCTTGTTCTCGTGTGATTTCTCAACTTAAAAGAGTGTTGTTCTTTTTAAAATATTGAGTTTTCACACTTAGTTATATAATAATTTGTTGTGTCGGGGGGACAAGCAGCCAGAATATACATACGTGCAGTACATGTTAGGCTTATATTGATCCCCCTCCTGTCTTCTCCGGGTTGAATTACTGACCCTTCCCCAGGATCAAATTACTGACCCTTCCCCAGGTTGTAACCCTACAACAAACTGACTAATTCCTGGGTACCTATCTACTGCTAGGTGGACATGGGCATTAGGTGATAGAAAACGCGCCCAACCATTTCTGTCCCACCTGGGATTCGAACCTAGAATTCTCGATTGTGAGTTGAGAACGAACCCGACTTTTAATATTTACTCTTAATATGCAAGGACTTTACAAGGACTCTTAATTTTGTGCTGTATCATCAATAATATTGTCATATTTAGACCAATCTTTTCTTAGTGTAGGTGATGGTGCAAATTTTAGGAATGGTGCAAATTCTGTGCTAATTTTGTTAATTCGGGTACAGATGACCACATGTTTTCCGGATGCCTCAGGACTGAGACTGAATGAATAACCTGTTGTGTGTGGAGCCTAAAAGCATCCGTAAAAGTTCATAAAAGTTCAGCATCCTAAAAATTTATTGGGAAAATTTGGCAGTACATTGTATTTACTAGAGCCGGCGGCTGAGCAGACAGAACACTGGGCGTGTGATCCTGTGGTCCTAGGTTCAATCCCGGGCGCCGGCAAGAAAAACAATGGGCAGAGTTTCTTTCACCCTGATGTCCCTATTATCTAGCAGTAAATAGGTACCTGGAAGTTAGTCAGCTGTCACGGGCTGCCTCCTGGGCGTGGAAGCGCGGGGACACTAAAGCCCCGAAATCTTTTCGAGATAACCTCAAGATAACTAATATGAGAAGTTCAGATAAGCTTATGAAGCTGATGATTTTTGTTAATGGTACATAGTTATTTAGATGGTAGAGGTGGTAGATGTTAATGGTGTTGCATTGACTGAAGTGAAGATTGATGGGGATGAGATTCCCATAAAAGTTGAAGTGCTTGTACAGTCTTGACCATAAGTCCCATTTTGTTTTGGATAAATAAATGGATTAGTAACACTGCTGACTGGGTGTCCTCGAAACGTTATGAATTCCCTATTTATATTCCATGGAATATGAACAGAATATGCTAAGAATAATATTAAATTTTAACACTTTTTAACACATTAACACTTTCGCAGGTATATGTCGCTTGAACGTGACACACTTTTTTCTCTTGAATGCACCCAAACACCGCGCTCAAGGGTCATTTGAGCAAATATTTCTATAAAATCCAATTCTTATCTGATCGTCTTGGAGATTGTATACATGTTTGCCATGAAATTTCCGTTTTCTTTAAAAACCACATTGCCTATTTGAGAAAACGGCATTGTATTGTATCTTCGTGGTAAGACTATTATAATGTTGACACAACGAGTGTAATCGACGTAGTTTTTTTATTTGGTGCTGGTCTAACGCATCCTTGTGTGACATTTGAAATGAAATTTGGGTGAAATTCCCAAGAAGAGAGAGTCCGCCTGACTCAGAGGTGGATTCTCCTTCCACACCATAACCCCTCTCCTTCCCACCTCCTCATCGTCTCCCTCCAGCCAGCAACTACTCTTCATAAGGTAAAGTAAATATTAAAACACTACAACAAAACATTTATATTTACATGTGCAGTATTATATTTACATAAAAAAAGTCATACAAGTATGGATGTTTTTGGGAGTGGAACAGATTAAATTTATTTCCTTTATTTTAAATGGGGAAATTTGTTTCTTAAGACGAGTTTTCCAGGCAACGAGCTCGGTGCCAGAACGGATTAAACTCGTTAATAGAGGTTCCACTGTATCTTCAATCCTTTATAATTAGTTTCCTTTTTATCATATGTGATGGACATTTGTGTCCTTTACAATATGTATACAGTAGAACATTCATAATGTTCCATGGAACTGTGATACATGGGTCAGTAATGTGTCCACAACAAATGTTCATTGGCACAATATTACCTGTTCAATATTTACAATATGTACATTTTCACACACTATTTATGCAGTCACATATTACATACTCAGTACTACACACTCAGTACTTCAGAAGTGAGTGATAATCAAAGCAGCAGTCCATGGTACACAGCACGAATTCTCACTCAATGCACCAGGTACAAACAGATTTTCGCTTCCTGTTTCTTCGTTCTGTGTGCTTGCAAATAACACACTCGCATACATCCTTGGCTTTAGTTCCTGTAGGGGGTTTGTATCCATGCTTGTAAAGTGTAAGTTAGTCTTGAAAAGATTATAGGAAAAGATAAATTTGTAAGGTAGTCTCGAAAAGATCAACTTGTAAGGTATTCTGGAGATTCAGCTATTCTAGAAAAGATTCAGCTATTCTTGAGAAGATCACTTTGTGAGGTAGGATTGAAAAAATCCAGGTAGTCTTAGAAAGATCTAGGAAAAGCTCAATGACAAAAATTCTGTCCTGGTATCGCTCATATGATACAAAGATGACAAAGGTGGGCATGGGTGGCACTCGGCTACTACTGGATATGCTCCATGCATTGTTCTCGTCAGTGGTGTATCACTTATATCGACCCTTGTGTTAGGTCCTTATTGTGCCTAACTTCAATATCATGACCCTTGTGTCCTTCAAACAATGAGGTTTGAATTTCACCGACAGCGATTTTTCAACACCACGTCGGACAGTGGTTGGGAGCCAGAAGCACGTGCGCCACCCATGGTTGCTCATTCTGAACTGATCCAGCCAGGAGCCCTAGCGCATTCTGGGAATTTTTTTCGAAGATGGCTGCCTCTCAGTGGAGGTCCCAGGAGTACATTTTGTACCCAACCAACTGCGCTCGCATTTTGAATGTATTTGAAATCTTAAATTAGTGTTTTCTTGTCCTGCACAGTTTTGGGTGAACATGTTTTCTCAGCCAGCGCAGTCCAGTGGTTAATAGCATCATATTAATTTAGTTTTCTAAATAATTACCAAAGTTTTTCTTTCATTCACACATTTTACATGTAGCAGATTCAACTACCATAGGTATTTTCATTTGAATTTCAAACAGTACTATCTTAACTATGCTGCAATCAGTTATTCATTGCCTTGTACCAGTCTCCATTCATTAGAAAGCCACTCTTCCCTTATCTCAACCTTTCACTTGGGCTTCTATAATCATACCCCTACTCCACATTTTCTCACTTTCTGTTGCTTGGTTTTACATAATTCTAGCATGTCCCTAACTACTGCTGGGTACATGGCCTTGTTCACCGAGCAGTAATTGTGGATCTGGTTGTAAAATATTGTGTTCTGGGGAAGAACAAATAGGGTAACAGTAAAAATGAGCTAGGGTAGGAAGAGTGATTACCCTGTAAACAAGATACTGTACATTACAACTTCTGTCTTTGTACCCTTTATTATGTAAAAAAAAAAAAAAAAAAAATTAATGTGAATTTGCAGTCTTCTATTTTCAACAGAGAGTGTGACTGAAAGTGAACGTAGTGTTGCAGCTCTGACAGGTCTTCCGAGGACAAAATGGGCACGAATACAAAAGGAATTCTTTACATCTGGGATCAACAAAGACAACATGGATCTCATAAACAGGGCAATGTTCATGGTTAGCAGGAATAATTTTGTTGAAAATAGTGATAAGAGTTGTGATTATTTTTTTTGTGGGGGGAGGAGCCTCCCATCCTCCAGTATCTCATAGGATTGCAAGTGACCTCAATGACCTACACTGCCCTATTGGTAGCCGGGTCAAAGTCTGGTTCTGAGGCAAAGAGAGCTTGGTGATACAAAATTTACCCAAAACCAAAAAAAATCGCCGGAAAGGTTAGGTGAAAAAATAAAACGATTGCTTGAAAGAGATAAACATGCCTTGATGCAAATAATTGTTGCCAGAGGTGATCAACCATAAACTTAATGCACCTGACCACCACCCAATGGTGGCCCAGGTCACCCATTTCAACAGTCTTGTGTTATCAGAGCTCCACTACTCTGCAGGAACCCTTGAGCTGCTCCATTTTCAGCTAAGTAGTGTTGGATATACCTAGATCATTGTTCTCTTGAGGGGGGCCATTGCTTTGTTTTTGTTCTATTCATTGGTTATCAATCAATGCTTACCTATCGGTGACCAAGGGGAAGTTAGATGTAGCTCTTTGTCCCACCTCCTAGCTGTTTATACCTTATGTGCTAATTGTCCTCAAGATTGACTTTTCATTTTATTTTATTTTATTTTATTTATTTGTTTAAATTGTGAATGAAATAGGCTTCAGCAACCACTTCCTTCAATGCATTCCACTTCATTTTTAATTTAACACTTTCGCACCGCAAAAGCATGTTTGCGGCATGTGCGCCGCAAACTTAGAGGTCATGACACTGGCGTGCGGGCAAGCGCGTGGCGACACCGAAATGTGTATACTCATTTCAGTTTCCTCACCTTAATTCTCGTGCTATGTCATTTGTTTTGGTGTCAGTGTGTTTGCAATAGAATTCCCTACAGGTGTATATGCAAATAATGTTCAAAAGCCCGGCGTGACTCCCCGCAGCAAAGCCTAAAGCAAAAGTTACCCGTGAGTGCCCGAAATCAGTAAAATGTGTAAACTTGTTTCAGTTTTCTCACCTTAATTCTCGTGCTACGTCATTCGTTTTAGTATCATTGTGTTTGCAATTAAATTCCCTGCAGGTTTATATGCATATAATGTTCAAAAGCCCTGAGTGACTCTCCACAGCAAAGCCTACAGTTACCTGTGAATGGGCATCAATTTGCACACCGCAGCTTAATGTGTATACTCGTTCAGTTTGATAACATCAATTTTCATGTTACGTCTTTCATTTTGGTATCAAATTGTTCGCGATATAAAAGCGTGTATTTTAAAACTATTCCCACAATAATAGAGCAATAACTGGAATTTTAACATATTTTAATTTTGGACGCTCATCATAACAAAATTATTTATACCTTTCCAGTGTTCTGACATAAATTTTTGTGTTACATCTTTCATTTTGGTATCAAATTGTTTGCAATCTAAAGGCTCGCATTTTAAAACTAGCCCCATAATAATAATAGCACAATAAATAGAATTTTAACAAATATTTTAAAATTTTGACCAAAAACATATTTATAATCTTTAAAGTGTTCTGACGTACAGTTTTTTGTTACATCTTTCATTTTGGTATCAAATTGTGCGCACTCTAAAGGCGCTCATTTTGAAACTATCCCGAAGTCGATCGGATAATAAATTAATTTTATACAAATATTTTTTTATCGGACGCCAGCACAGTCCGACGCTCGGACTCAAGAGAGAAAAAATCAGATGCCAAGGTCGTTCGAAGAGTGTGATAGTGTTAAATGGGCTTTCTTTGTACACTTTCTCTCTTTGCTTCAAGATCTTGTATGTGGTGATTATATCCCCTCTTGTTTCTTTTTTCCTCTGAGGTTATGAGGGTGAGTTCCCTTAGTCTGTCCTCATAGTTAAGGCCTCTCAATTCTGGTACTAACCAGTTGCATACTTCTGATCTTTCTCAAGTTTCTTTTTGTGCTTCACTTGTTGTGGGTTCTATGCTGGTGCTTCATACTCAAGTAATGGTTTCGCATAGTTGATGAGCAGTATGTCCTCATCAACTCTTGTCAAAAGCTTGTTAATCCAGCCGCCAAACCCCCTATTTATGAATAAAAAATGGTTTACACACCTCAATATTTCTCGAACAGTGCATATCGACCTCTGGTGGAATTGCAATGCTGTAAATGCCTCGCCCATGTACTTCAAATACAGTAATTTCTAACAGAGCCTAATCACCTAACCTTACCTATTCCTAACTATACATAAAACATTATTATATAATAATATTAATACAGTACAGTATATAGATGAGAACAAACCTATTTTTAAGACAATACATTAGAACTGATCAATTTGTCTTAGAGGATGGCCACAGCTTTAATGAGCCTGGCCTGATGGCAGGTTGCACATAGGCAGTGTGTATGCATTTGACAGCCTCCTTGTTTAACTTCTTAAATAATGTTCTTATGTTGTTTACTAACTTCCCATATTTCTTATGTTATCCTACTTACATGAGCCTTTGGTGTTAGTGTTGGGATTATGTCCACTCACAGGTCTCTTTTCTTATTGTTTCTTTGAAATAGTTTCCCTGTATGATGTAGTTAAATATAGATCTTAACCATTTTCATTACTTTATACTTATTTAGATTGAATTCTGGCAGCCATTTATCACCCAGTCATGATGGTTGTCAAGGTCATCTTGCATCATCTGCAAACATAGACATGTATGAGCTCATTCCCACTACGAGGTCATTTACAGGAATTAGAAGTGTTCCTAGGACAGAGCCCTGTTGAACATTATTTTCCACATCTCTCCAGCCTGACATATCCTCTCTGACTATGACCCTTTGTATTTTGTTCATCAGGTACTCCCATACACAGTCCAGTGTTTTTCCTGTTATCCCCGCTTGTCTCTTTATCTCGTGTATTAGTCTTTTGTGATGAGCTATCAAAAGTTTTCTGGCAGTTCAGGAAGATCCAAAGTTAATAAAGTTATAATGTACATACATAGACATGGATACATTTTTCAAAGATATTAATAAAATACGTAAACAAAAAAAAAGTCATACACAGGGTCATATGAGTGGGTATTAAATGCATCAACCTTGATATTTTACATACCTAATGATCCAAGTATAAAGGTTACCTAATAAAGGTCCCAATACATTTTCTCTAAACTTGTACATAGACTTGGATACATTTCAACCTGACACAGGTACCTAGGTTTTCAGATCATTTTATCGTATCAAAAAACAACCCTCAACAAGTCGGAGTGTCAATGGAAGGAGCCTAATGTTATGGAAAACTAGCTTTAACCATTATATTCTGTAGAGATTTCCCTTAGACCAAGGCCAGCATAGGAGGTAAGGGTGGAAAGTTTTGCCATGCTGGATGTTCTCTCCAAGTAGCCTTAAGCCAATCTTCTAAGTTGGTCAGTTGTTGGTGTAAAGATCCTGCTATTCCTGGAAAATAGGAATGGAAGATTAAGCATCTCGGGATCTTGCTGTATGTAATAATTCTTGTCTGTTTTTGCCATTCATTTTTATTTTGGCATCTTGTAGTATATTCTCCGGGTAACCTCTATTTCTGAAATGTTGTTTTCACATCATCATCGACTGCTTTAAGAAAGTTTCTCCTGCCGTTTTCAACATGGTGGGGGTGCTGGGTGTTTTAGGTGTGTTCATTGTTTTCACTCCCTCCTCATTTCTGGTCTTCTCCCAGGGGCCTGGGCCATCCCTGGATGTTGTGCCTTTGTGAATGAGTTGAGCTGCTGGCAGGGATCCCAGGTTACCAAGACTGGCATGTGGTGGCATTGGATGGAAAGTGGTTAAGATAGGTAGACTGTGGCAACAGTATCCTGTCCTTTTTTGATGGTTTTGGGTATTCTCACGTTCCCAGCATCCCTTTGCCTCGTATAGAGAGCCAGATTCTGGTCTTGGCAGGTGAGAATGAGTTTGGGTGGTTGTGTGTGGTTTCCCAAGGCTTGATGTTACCAGTAGTTAAGCTTGGAAAGCTACTGAATCCCACCAATAAAGGCATTTCACTACATTCAACGCTGTTTTTTTTTTTTTTTGTCATTTGTAGTATAGAAATGATAAAATCTGTTCTTATACAAGCCTCTTAAAGTAAAGGTATTTTTGTGTTTTGCAGGTTATTATGTTAGACAAATGTCCAATGGATATTTCTGACAAGGGCAAAACACTCCTTCATGCCGATGGCCGCACAATATGGTGAGTTCATTATCAAAGTTAAATTTGTTCAAGTATAGGCAAATTAGATTGCTAAAAAAAGGTTGGTAGTGATTTTTCTGGAGGAGCCAAATGGTGGCTCCCTGTTACTAGCTGCACTGAGATAGCTCCACATTATAAGTTACATCATCAGCCCCTGCAGGTTATTAACCCTTGCACTGCGCATCACATCCTCAGATGTTCGACTGCTGGTGCAAATTCCTGAGATGTTTTTAGCATTGTGCAACATGTGAAACTCCCATGGGAACATAGAGCTCTCATCTGCTTCTGCAGGCATCCATTAAACAAACACCCTCTTGGAAAAATTGTGAGTACATTGTCTTCACTACTGGCCAGTAGTATCAAGAGAGCAACCATTGGTGGCATATGCAGCTCAGGCTCCCAGCCCAGCCATGCAGCTCTGTTGAAATTTTAACTTACAAATGAGGAAATTAATAAAAATATAAGCTTGCAACATTAGATGATTCTGAGAGTAATAAAGATCATGGACTTGTCTCAGAAGTCAGTGGTAAGGGCAGCACCTTGCTTCGTTAGCTTCTTGCTCTACAAAATTCCGTTCTGGTACAATACCGTGTGTGTGTGTGTAACATCTGTTGGAGTTCATGCCAAGGCTCAATGTGCAGCCCATCTTCTCGAGCATTCACGTCACTAAACTGATGGACTAAACTGCCTAAACCTAACCTAACCGAGGAGCCACGAATAGAAAATTGGACATCACGTACATTTTAAGAGCTGCTGGGATTTTTAATACGTCTGGTTTTGGGCCTTAACCACTGTGATGCACTAAGTTTATTGGGACATTCCCCCTGTGTGCTAAAAATCAAGTGTTTGCAAAAAAAAAATTTGGCCTTTATAAAACGATAAATTTCTTTCTCTGAACATGTACTGTCTCCACTCGATTATTCGGACTATATGGGAAGGACCCCCAGCCGGATAATCACGTGTTCCGAATAATGGTACTTTTTCACCTACGTGTCCAAAACTAACCATTTCCAACTATTTTTATACTACAAAGAACATAATTTGAATTGCCTTGCCACATATAATTATTAAATATTCAACTAGAAACCTCAACTTACCTTGTTGTTGTTCGTCTTCTTGATTGATGCCACACATCTTGAAGTTAAAAATTCTTGACAATTTACGTAACCTATACTAACACAACACTAAAATTAACACTTAAAATTACTGTACAGTCCAATAAGCAAAGTTAGTTTTTACTGCCAGCTGCGGAAGCCTCACTAGTTGAAGTCATTTGGCTTGCCTGTGACGCCTCACTTGTTGAAGGCGCTGGGCTTGCCTGTGACGCCTCACTAGTTGAAGGGGCCTGTTCACACCCTCTGCTAGTGTTTGCACCTTCACTTTCAGAGGTTGAAATGTATTTCAGAATTTTCTCTTTTTGTTTCCTTATATCAGAAACAGTACTAGTGCCTATATTAAATTCCTTGGCAACACTTGAAGTCGACTGGCCATTTTCACAAAGTTGTATAACACGTAACTTGTCCTTAATTGTTAGGACAATCTTCCTGCTCTTAACACCTCCAGAACGATTTATGCTGCTACCAGACATAGTCTTGGCCAAAAATGTCCAAAGTTACTATGAAAATAAAAGTTATTTAAAAAAAATATTTCACTAATGGCGGGGCACTGTGGTGTAACACGAGGGCTGAGAGCACATGGCTTGACCAGGTATGGACTGGTCCAGTCAGGACAAGGAGGCACGTTACATAGGCCACCAACAGGAAAAAAATAACAATATTTTTTAAGGAAACTTCAGCCTGTGCAAAATGTTTTTAGGAAACTTGTATGGTATTTTTTATTACATAATTACTAGTATTTCTTTTGATTTTGGCTATGATGAATTGTTCTAAAATTTATGGTAATTCCTGTACTGTAGTGTATAGGCCGCTCCCCTCTCTCCCGACACCACCCACCCCCCTCCTCCACTATGCATCTCAAGCCACAGGCAGACTGGATTAATATGGTACGGCCTGCCCCATGGCTTTCATATCCGGACAATTCAATAATTATCCGGCTGACTGTCCAGATAGTGTAACATCGGCAGAAAGTTAACCGGCTCCAATTTTTTAGCCAGCTAAACTAGCTTTTATCCGGCTCCAATGGCCAGTTTGGCCAAATATTGAGAACTTTATACGGTCACGATTTTGGCCGTATAAGGGTGTTTTCAGGATGTTCAAATCCCGGATAATAGTGTGTCTACAGTAATGCTGTGGTGCTGTGGCTAGTGATGTGAACATCGTAAACAGCATTGAATCACTGACATTTGAACATTGTATACAGTCATTATTACTGTTACGGCCCTACTGGGACGCAACCGGGGTTCTTCTCTGATGGTAGTAGAGTTTGGGAATCCGGCCCCAAGTTAGTAGAGGCTTTCAAGGGGTGTGTTCTGTCATGTTCACAGAAAATGGTACCATCCGTTTTCTATGTGCGGCGGCTGAGACGCCAGAGAGAGAGAGGAGGTAAACAAGAGAGCGTACAGGACGCCAGCCAAGCTTGGTAGCTACTAGTCATGTAATCATATTAAGTATTAAAGTCAGTAACCAAGTCATGACTTTACATCAACCCTACAACCAAGACTTCCTCAGTAACACACAAACACCACATGTTCCATAACGCAAGTTAAATTAAAGGGGGAGGGATACAAATATTAAAATTTTCTGATATATATTTCCACCACCATATATAAATAAATAACAGTCACACGCGGTGATTATTACTACGCAAAAATATATACAGTTGCGTCTTCCTCCGAAGACACTGGATGCTCAACGGTGCTCACTCTGGGTAGCCCTGGTTCCTTCTTCCGTGGCCCACGATGAATCCACGCTGACTACCCCGAATCTACCCTGGCCACAGGCCAGCCAAATCACAGTCCCACTGGGTGCTTCGTCGTGGAGGCCTTCAACCACAATCCAGCCTGTAGCTGGCAGGTACCGATCAGCTCCGCTGTATAGGCCACTCCACGACCGATACTTAGGGTTGCGAGCCCTAGCCAGGAACCTCGTGTGACTCACTGGTCACTCTCCTCATACAGCACCTCAGTGGATGGTCTCTTCTACTAGCCAACCCCGGATAAGGCGATTCCCAACACTGCCACTCCTCAGGCAGGCTATTACTCTCAACAGAGTTCGTCCAGGGGTGGCTCACAGCTTCTTCAAAGCAGATTAGTGAAGAGACCTTGGCTGCCTTGGGTAGACTGATCCATCGACCAACACAGCAGTCCCAGGTCGACTCTGCAAGCAGACACGTCATCAGTACTGGGGATACTACCTGAGACCACAAGGAAACATCACTAGCTTAGACAGAAACGTCCACCTCTTCACTCCATAGATGGCGTTGCTGTCTAGGCGCCACTTCACCAGAGGTCAGCAGCAGCTACGTCACGAGCTGACTAGGACAGGAATCCAACACTTATTGCTGGCCTATCCTGTCACCACTAGATGGCGTCGTCCATTTGGAGTGGGTTTCGAGAGCGGACTCACAGATGGCGTTGTCGTCACTGCTCCGTGCTCCGACGTTGGACTCGGGTCCGTAACAATTACACTCAGGCTCTTCTGTAATACTATCATGGCTAAATAATACAAGTTATATATATATTTTGACATTATTAGGCGATGCTGTGGTCACAAGCTAAACAGCAGTGCTGTGAGCGCCATCCTTGGTTGCTCACTCAGTACCGAGGCTCTCACACCTGGGAATGTGGCCCACGATTTTTTTTAAAGATGGCGTCTGTTTATAAGAGCCCTGATGAAGCTGATGTGAACCCCATGTAAGTAAGTAAGTAATTATCAAAAGAAGGCACCAAACCGGGAAGGCTATGTAGCACCATCAAATACGCAAAATAATCAGAGGGCGCTAAATATCACCAAGGATGCCAATACGAGAACAAAAACGCATAAGGCGAACGATATCAAAAGTGTCCAAGTCACCAAGAATTCTATCGAGGGACAGGTGACCGCGAGGGGCGGTCGGAAAGCAAGACACACGCTCGTCCTGGAAGTCAGGACATTCAAGAAGGACATGCACGACCGTAAGAGGGACAATGCAACTAGGACAATAAGGAGCAGGGCGGCGCTCCATCAAGTGACCATGGGTTAAGCGAGTATGGCCAATACGCAACCTCGCCAGAGCTGTTTCCCACCGCCGGTTACGGTGGAAGGAGGACAGCCACGAGGAAACACAACATTTAAGAGTACGTAGCTTGTTACCAGTAACAGACAACCAAGAAGCCTGCCAACGGGTAAGGACTAAGGAATGGATAACCAGGTAAAAGTCGGAATACGGAATGCCTTTACGAGAGATGGGACAAGAGCGGACAGCTTCCTTGGCGGCAGCATCCGCACGCTCATTTAAAGACACACCAATATGGCTGGGAACCCAACAAAACTCAACCTGGATGAACCGGATTAAAGGACCCGAGAGCCATGAGGGCACTACGAGAGTCAACAACAACTACAAAGGAAGTGAACCCCATGTAGCTGCAGGAGTTTTGAATGGAACGCTAAAAATAAAAATACCCGGAGGTATGCGCACCCCAGACGTGAGCCTGCAGGCGCGTTGCGCAGTTTAAGGATTAAAAATAAAAAAGCTTGTCTTATACGCCGGCAAATACGGTATGTCACTAGATATGAGCACCATATTTTTTACCATAGTGATATTCCACACACATTTAACCCTTAAATTGCGCATCGCATCATATGATGCTTTGGCCGACTTGCAGCAAATTGCGCATCGCATCATATGATGCTTTGGAGTACTACGCAAGATTTAAATGGCCCGCAGATACACTGGGTTCAACACACCTTCATCAGGGCTCTTGTAAACAGACGCCATTTAAAAAAAAAATCATGGGTCAAATTCCCGGGTGTTAGGGGCCTCAGTATTGAGTGAGCTACCAAGCCTGACACATGCAGCATGAGCTCACAGCACTGCTGTTCAGCTTGTGACCACAGCATTGCCTAAAAATGCCATAATATACTTTTTCATGCTATTATGTAGCGATGATATTATTACAGAAGACCCCTGACTGTGATAAAACTCACCAGGGTTCTGATAATAGCAGGATTGTGGTGATATTTAGCGCTGTGCTCCATCTTTGGGAGGAGTAATGCTGTGGGAGGGGAGGGTAGTGGCGTTGTCTTCTGACTGTGTGTGGCCACCTTTTATTGACTGCACTCACCATACCAGCTTAGTGGTTCGCTATGGTGAACACAAATGTAGATACTTATATATAACGTGCGTATAGAGGGTATAAACAACAAGAGGAGTAGATTGGGAGCTGCCATTTTGGTGAGGGCGGTGGCGTCGTCTGCACGACTTATCGTGTTGTTTACTGGTGACCACAATGGTCTTTGGACACCATACCAGTTTACTTGTACAAGTATGGTGAATAAAACAGGTAGATATTTATATATAATGTGTGTATATAGCGTAATAACACCACAAACAGTATTGTTGGAGGAGAAATATTTAGTGCGTCTGGCCTTGAGGGCGGCAGCCACCAGCTGACTGTGTGAGGTCCTACGTCTTTGTGCCTTTACTCACCATACAAGCTTAGATGTACAGTTATGGTGAACAAAACATGTAAATACTTATATATAACGTCTATATAAAAGCAAAAACAGTATGGTGGGAGGAGAATGGTGGCAAGTCAGGTGAGGTGAGGGAGGGAGTGGCAGCCAGTGGCGGGCTGCCACTGGCATATGTTTAACACTTCTCTAACCCTGTCCATGGAGGACAGAAGAAAATGTATATATGCTGGTTAGCATTGTAAATGTGTGGCCATATCTGTGGTAGAAAATAATAATAATAATAATAATAATAATAATAATAATAAAAAAAAAAAAAAAAACTGCCTGCCACTGCCACTCAGCATACTAACTTAGTGGTTCTTTATGGTGAACACGAATGTAGATACTTATATATAGCGTCTGTATATAGTGAATAAAAGCAAAAACAGTATTGTGGGAGGAGAATGTGGGTGAGTCAGGTGACTTGAGGGAGGGAGTGAGTGGCTGGCTGGAATGTGGCGGTCACTCCTCGTTACTTTTTGACTCATAATAGCAACTTAGTGGTTCGTTATGGTAAACAAAACATGCAGATACTTATATATAACCTGTGTATATAGTGTAATAACCGACAAAGTATTTGTTCACTGTTTGATGAACATAATTGAATCAACAATATGCACACCATATATTTGAGTGTAGCGATGATTCACTCATTTTATTATATAAATATATCACACTACACACTATTGAATAATATTACAGCAAAAAACTACAAAAAATCAATTAGAGACATTGAAATAATTAGGCAATTATCTCTTTGTGGCAACTCCGGCCTGACAGCTGGCGAGCAACAGACCGCCTGGGACGCACGCTGAGTCAGCGCCTGTTTTTTGCCAGACTTCCCTGCCCTATAGCAGGCAATATATGCCACTTACGATTTTTTTATTATTTTTCCCATGATCAGTGAACACAAATTAACAGGTTAGGAAGATTTTTTTTTTTTTATGTGCCTGTGGGTGTCAAATGGTATATAGCCATGTACCATTTAAGGGTTAACTAAATAAATTCTGCAAATTATACACTTGAATAATATTGCTGCAAAACAGTAGATACTGTATAAACCATTCAAAGACATTAAAATATTTAAGTAAAAATATATCTACTGCAGTCCCCGCCACACTGCTGGACTGGAGCATATCGCTGCTGGCACGTACTGTCAGTGTGATTGTATATTGCCAGACTTCCTCATCCCATCACGGTCAAAGTATGTCATGCATAATATTTTTTTTTTTTTAGTTTCCTGTGATCAGAGAATGAACTTTTAAGGATAAAACAAAATTGGGAAACAATTTTTTGCTGCACACTGGGGGCTTGTCATATTTAAATTAATAGTGCAGCAGAGTGGTTAAATGCGCAACCTGGCCCTGATTAGTCTTTGTCAGTGATAAAGATTTGATGGTGTCGTTAGGTCTTCATCACTTGACTATACCCAAGGTTTGCGATTTTTTAAGTAGTTTTCCAATGATTAGGGCAGACATTTTAACAATATAGGAAGACAAAATATATTTTGAAATTTGAATTTTTGGGGGCATATAGGAGATGCCTCTTGTAATGCTTGCATAGCCCAGGGAAACAAAAAGCTTCCAGAAGGCAAAACCTGTCCACCTCACACAGCCGTAAAGATCAGGGAAGATCATCACCACTCTCACTGAAGAAACAAACCCCCAAAAAGTAGGTGAAATGAAGCAAAGCAGACAACTAATTACAAGATCAAAGGAAAGGAGACAATGCAGTAAATGACTTGGCAAGTAATTCAACCAGTAGTTAGTCATACTTCCCTCCCCCTAGTAGCCGCTACTCTCCCCAGCAGGTGGTAGGACCATTGGAGCTTCTGTGGTAGGTCTGAGATCAGCCACTTCTGACTATGCCTTGAGCTCTGCGGGTTCTGGAATTTTATACGCAAGTGTTAGTCATAGTTTCGATTCTATTCAAGTATATGCTTCGTGTGCATGTGTGTACAAGACTCTCACTTTTTGTGTGGACTTTTTAAATAGTTCACTTCGAGCTGCATTGCTTTGGGCTATCCTTCCCTAGGTGCTCGCTAGTGTTGCCCTTTCCGTGACTGGGTTACTTCCCTGATGGGCTTGGGTGTTCTTCCCATAGAGGCCAGTCTCTTTCTAGTATATAAATTCTAACTTTTATTGTTGTTAATCTAAATGTTTTGTTTTTAGTTAAAAATATCAGTTTGCTTTATTTTTGTTAATGTTAATTTCTGTTTTATTTGCTAGTGTTTGCAAGTACTGTATGTTCAGTTGTTATGAGAGAATGTTTGTGGAAATTAGTTTTCCCACATGCGTGTTTCTGGAGTGTAGCCCACACTTCCAACATGCCCAAGGGGGGGGGGGGGAGGGGGAGGGAATATCCAGACTTGTGCAACTGAGGGTGTGGCATGAGGTGTGCACGAGTGATCTACCTCACTGTGGAGGCTGCTTGCCTCAGTTTTCTCAGTGTGAGTGAGTATAGTAGTTGGTCTGGTGAGTTGGTAAATTTCTTTTCTTTTGTATCATGTCCCATTCCCCGTGTCATTTTAATAAATGTAATGCACACATGTTGTTGGGTTTGTTCAAGTCCTGCAAATTAAAAATAATTATTCCGGTCACTTGGTGTTTCCTCTTGTGTTTGAAGTGCATCTTTATATATTACATGTGTTCTGTATTTCCATATTAAATTAACATACATGTACTGTAAGTAAGGATTAGTAAGTCATATGCACAAACACAACCAGCAGAGCGGCACACTAAAGGAAATCTTGGCACAAGAGATCTTGGTTCAAATCTTGGTTCAGATGTGAGCTGGTAGCAAAAGAAAGAGTTTGTAGATTTCATGCATCATCTAAAAAGCTGTCACACCAGCAGCAAAACTTGTTGCATATCCAAAACTTGAAAAATCACACTGGTGCTCATCAAAGGTGAAAATAGTGTGCACGCACACCTGGCATAAGCTGAGACAGGGTGAATGGCCAAACCACACACCAGAAGCAGGCCACACACCAGTCACAATAACGTGGCTAAAGTATGTTGACCAAACCACACACTAGAAGGTGAAGGGATGACGACGTTTCGGACCGAAACGTCGTCGTCCCTTCAACTTCTAGTGTGTGGTCTGGTCAACACACACCAGAAGACGGAGATGACAACAGGGTAGAATTATGGTGGATTGGTATAGCAATGAGGAAGTATATGAGTGATGTGATATGATTGAAAGGGGTTAAGGAATATAATGTGGAACTGAGGAGTGGATCAAGTGCAATACACTGGTGGTATGTACATGTTAATAGAATATCTGAGAATCATTTAACAAGAGGGGGTTTGTGTACAAGGGTGGAATACAGAAATTGTATGGTAAAAGCAGACAACTATTATCTTGGATGGGAAGGGAAGTGTATGAAGGAAAGAGTAGTGGGAGTGATTAATGAGCTTGAGTAACAAGTTTATTGTGGCCACCCTCTAATGGGAAGCTCCCAAAAGGAAGTAAGGTGCCTGGGCTATATATAAATGGATAACAATATTGGATGCTTAGCTAATGTGTGTGCAAAACCTTGTTAATATTCAAGATATTAATTTGTATTTATTGCAGGTTTGACAAGAGTGTAAATATATGCTTCTTCCCTGATGGCCAGTGTGGATTGAATGTTGAACATTCAATGGCAGATGCACCTGCAATGGGTCATGTATGGGAGTATGCCATGACCATGGAGTAAGTTTCAATGTGTTTGATGGGTGTTAGCTCACAATAATTACATTATTTCATACAGTTTCATATCTTTGTATATTTGTCATAAACTGTACTAGTACTGCATATAATACAGTAGATATTTTTACTCTGCTTTCGATTAGCTAATGTGTTTTCTTTTACACTCTTTCTAATGTGATTACAAGTATGAAATATTTTCCCAGCTTGCATCACTCTTGTAGCACTCCTTAGCTGTATCAGCTAATGTTACTGGTGCACATAAAACATTGTGACCTCACCAGGCTTCCAATGACAATTTTTGCATGGCAGACACAAGAATTTTCCCAAGCTTTGACTTATTCCCTCCACTTGGCAGCATATCCCATGTGGATCAGAAATTAGTCCACTACCAAGATTAACCACCTGAAATGAAGGGAAATCACAAAATGCTCAACCTTCTTTCAAAATATTTTTTGGAATCCACTAATTGCCCAACAACTCTCTGAACAACTTAATCCCTTCACTAATCTGAGCATCACCCAAGGGCAGAGTGAGGAAGCCCTCTAACTCTTGCTGGGTGTCATGTTTGACTCCAAGTTGTGTGGAAAAAAACTTTTTACTAGCCACTGTTTAGAAAAGCCCAATGAGGTAAAAAAATGGAACTTCATACTTAACTTACAAAAGTTAAGTACTCGCCTAGTTGTACTCGCGTAGTTGTGCTTGCAGGGGTTGAGCTCCGGCTCTTTGATCCCGTCTCTGAACCATCAATCTACTGGTGTACAGATTCCTGAGCTTTGAGCTCTATCATATCTACATTTGAAACTGTGTATGGAGTCTGCCTCAACCACATCACTTCTTAGTGCAGTCCATTTACTAACCACTCTGACACTGAAAAAGTTCTTTCTAAAGTCTCTGTGACTCATTTGAGTACTTAGCTTCCACCTGTGACCCCTTGTGTGTGTGTACCACCTGTGTTAAATAATCCATCTTTGTCTACCCTGTCAATTCCTCTGATAATTTTGTATGTGGTGATCATGTCTCCGTGAGCTCTTCTGTCTTTCAGCAATGCGAGGTGCACTTCACGCAGCCTTTCCTTGTAACTCATGTCTCTAAGTTCTGGGACTAGACTAGTGGCATTCCTCTGAACTTTTTCCAGTTTTGTCTTGTGTTTGACATGGTATGGGCTCCATGCTGGGGCTAATCTAACGTTAGAAGAAACCACTATGATAACTGAACACTGCGTTGCTGTACACTTCATAGGACCAAAACCTGTTTTTAGGTTCTTTGACACTTAAATATCCCGGGATATTGATGCTAATTCGCGGACCGCCCTACACACGTGGCTCCCCGTCAACTGAACCAAGCTGAACCTCCGAGCTGAATGGTGGTATTGCCAAGATGCTTACCAACACTTAACATGTTATAGTACTTGCACATTTTTATTGTATGAAAATGGGGAAAATATGTAAATAGAAATTCTCATATATTAAGTCTTGAGTATTCTCCATTACAGTCATACCTTCTTTCTATATCACAAATAATGAGCATGTGTAAAGGATTAACAGAGTATTATTGAATACTGTAGTAATTGATTTATATAACCATTATATACAGCATAATATGTGATAAAATTAACAATGCTAGATTATTTATTAAACTTAATATCACTACAGAGTAATTGAGAAAAGATATTTGGACAATGGACAAGTGATGCCTCCACCAAAGTCATTCAAGCAGAGTAACTACACTTGTCACAGGAGAATCATCTGGGACATTACAGATGAACTTGAAAAAGAAATCAATAAAGCAGCTTTGTTTAATCAAAAGGTAAGACTTTTTGTGCCACAGGATCTTGAAATTGAATAATACAGTGCTCTATTCTTGCAACAGCAATAATACCTATTAATCGGGGAATTTATTGACCATTTTATTTGAAACTATTCTGGTACAGTATTTGTCTCTGTACAGCAGTGTGTGTATTGATTTTTTTTTTTATCTTTTTGTAATTTGTACTTGCCACTGCATCTTCCACTTTTGTGACTTGCTGCAGCAACAACTCACCATCCTTGCGCACATCATTTATCCACCTTTTATAGTAAGATTTGATTTGATTTTGATTTGCTTATATCATTTGAACATCATTTTGTATCTTACCTTTCTAAGTGTTGCATTCCTTTACACAAAAATATTTGCAAAATCGTAAATAACAAAAACTCGAATATTTTGTTTTGAAGTTTTTTATCTTATCTTGACACTTTTGCTCACGGGGCGAGCGAGCGCCAGACCACCCCAAGGTGCGTCGCGCATTCCGCATGAGCGCACGATTTTTGAATCTTGGTTTTTACTCTTTTTTTTTTTTCAATTTTGTCACGTCAATTCTCTTCCTAGGTCTTTCATTTTGGTATCATTGTGTTCGCTGTAGAATTCCCTACAGGAGTATATGCATATAAAGCATATAAATGTTGTCCTGCCACCTGATATGGAAGAGCCTGTGACAGCTCAAGAGACAGCTCAAGTGAAAGTGATTTAGCTGTTTGGCATGTCTGCTGTAGACAGTGCTGGTCTCGCTGACGAAGAGAAGGGTAGCGAGTACCACAGCACTGTAGACCTTCAGTTTGGTGGCAAGGCCGAGGCTCCTCCACTCCTAGACATTCTCATGGAATCTTCCAAAGGCAGTGCTGGCCTTGGCAATCCTGTTGTTGACTTCATCTATGTTCACCGCTCTTGAGAGTATGGTGCCAAGATAGGTGAAGTTGTCAACTGCCTGCAGGTTTTGCCCCTTCACAGTGATGTACAGTTCCTGGTAGGAATTTTCTCGGGCGCAGATTGATAGATGACTTCAGTCTTTTTGGTG
This sequence comes from Procambarus clarkii, assembly GCF_040958095.1. Classification (NCBI taxonomy): domain Eukaryota; kingdom Metazoa; phylum Arthropoda; class Malacostraca; order Decapoda; family Cambaridae; genus Procambarus; species Procambarus clarkii. Next base: position 26,824,712 of record NC_091170.1, read on the forward strand.
CTGATGATGAAACCGAAGTTGTCGCTGGCTTGTGAGAAGCAGTCCATTTCGTGCTACATCATTTGTTTTTTTTGCAGGCATTGAGGGCACAGTTGTCAGTGAACAGGAAGTCTTTTATAACAGTTTCCTTCACCTTTGTAATGAGCTGTAGGCACTTGATGGTGGGCTGCAGCCCACCATCAGTCCTGTATCTGATGAGTATCCCATCCTGGCAATCACAGAATCCATCAGTGAGCATGGCTGAGAATGCCATGCTAAAGAGTGTTTGCCATCTTGCCATTGTGGAACTGCCAGACAATAGCAGTGAATTTGCTGGGACAGTGAAACGTCTCCATTATTTACCACCAGCCATCTCTGCTGACCATATTGAAGGCCTTGGTCAGGTCGTGAAGGTCATGAAGAGGTCATTATGTTGCTCTTGGTATTTTTCTTGGAGCTGGCGTGCAGCAGATATCATATCAACAGTTCCACATTCTACGCGGAAGCCAGGTTGGCTCTCTGGGAGGAGGCCCTGCTCAAGGTGTTGGAGGCGGTTGAGCAGGATAAGAGCCAGGATCCTCCCAGCGATGGACAGGAGTGAAATACCCCGGTGATATAAATTGCCAACCACACTTCCATGGAAATAAACATTCCTTTTACCTGGTCTGTATGGGTCTTGAACTGTAGACCCCCCACACGTGTGAGGCCGTAGCTCTGTCAACTTGGCTATGAGCAGTCTTAAAAGGAATAGTTTCCAGAAGCAGCATCCTACTGCCAAATTGGAATTTTCAACTTTCCCCTGACTACTTACACGGATGTGTGGATGGCAATTTATATGACGTGGACATGGGTCAGTAATTCCTTTTTTTTTTTTTTCCACTAATTCCTCATGAGTGTGTATGCACATGACTTAAGTCAATCACTATACTTTAAACCATCCCTTATTGACCTATGCAGTAGGGTCAAATATGGTGCATTCATCCCTGTTTGACACGTGCATTTGAAAGGCTAATATTATCTACAACCATTGGGCTGTCAGAGAAAAGCTTATAGATCAATGCTTCACTAATAAAGCATCAAAATACAAGTTTTAACACAGTTTAATAATTTGTTTTTACAGAATAATGATGATCTTGACCTTGAAATTCGGAATCATGACAAGTATGGCAAAGGTGTAATGAAGAAAGCTCGAGTGAGCCCTGATGCTTTTATCCAGATAGCACTCCAGCTTGCATATTATCGTCACAGTGGCAGGTAAATGTTCTTGCTTGCAAGCACTAGCCTTTATTTAAGAAGATAAGTATTGCTGATGAGCTTCAAATTTTATTGCAGATACGAAATGAAAGGTAATATTGACAGTGTGTGTTTAATTATACCTGTGTGCAGTAGTTACAAGATGGTGCCTTGTCTGTCACAGTTTGAAGTTTCCAGTGGTGGTGACATACACTATTCTCTTTTCTTATTTATTCCATGTCTATCATTTTGCAAAATGAAAAGATAGCTGCTGGCCTACCATGTCAAAAATCCTCGGTCCTTTCACTGATGTCCGCCTGTGTGGCCCACCCCTTGAATTGTTGGCCATACGAGTCCCAAGTTACAGGCTACTCTTTGCCATGTGATACTTTGAAATATTGACAGTTTTGGTCTCCACCACCATCTGCACTTAACTTGTTCCAACTGTCTACCAGTGTGTTTGCAAAAGAGAACTTTCTAGTAATTTTTTGGCACTTTTTCTGTGAGGGAACCCAGTCGGCTCCCTGGAACTATTTGACTGATATTAGCTAATACTGTATTAGTATGGGGCTTTAGTCATACAGAGTTGTCATGTCTACCGGGAACCACTAGCCAGAAGATGGTCCCGTCAGAGAGGCAAAGGGAGCATTGGCCTATGAAACTCATGTATGAAAGTATTCATGTTTGCCATGTCTGAACCTAGGTGATACCTAGGTTCAGTAGGGCCTCTTGAGGTTGCTCACCTCACAGGGGCCAAGTTGGCCGGCTACATATGACTTTGGCAGCACCAGCCTCCCGTAGGGGCACATTCTCCTGCGGGCCCTGGAAACCCACATCGGGGCTTAGTTAACCAGTGGATGTGTCCTTTGAGCCCCCTTTGAGCCTTATGCGAGTTTGAGGCTTGTTCGTTGGCCCTGTCTTAGGGTGATGATCACCTGTTAATATAGATGATTTATAGTCGCTGTGGTTCTTTTCCAAGATTTTAATTCGTGGCCATAGTCAGGGCCTAGCCTAGTAAAGTGTGTTGCATCTGACGATGGTCCTGGCTGGGGAGAAAGACACCTGACCAAACCGTAATGAAATAAAACCTCATTAGGAAAATTTGGATTAAATACTAGTGCACCTATTGGTTTAAATGTGTTGGGTCTACTGAACGGGAAGTTCGATCCCAACTCCTGCGAAACCCGGATTTTGACTCGGTGCTTGACCCAGTCTCCATTGAGTTCGGGTCTTCTTCCCTGTATTGGATACGATTTGAGGTACTGGCATCTTCCTGGCTTGCAGACTGCCCTTTCTTTTTGTTGGGGGCATGACATACATTGTTGTTCCTGCACGCTTGAGTAACGGGAACTCAATACGGTGTTGCAAGTGTACTTAGTCTCGGCCGGACGTTCGGACCCCCGGAGGTGGCTCTCTTCACGTCGGCATGGTTGAGGCGTCTCCCCGTCTATTTGGCTCCCTTTCCCGACTGCGAGGCCATCACGGTAGACGCTGGCTGAGGTGGGGTTACCTGTACCTCACCCCCCGGTTCAGCTGTTGCTTCAGGTTCTAACTCTGCTCGAGTCCTATCGGGGAAGGGTTCTTCTGACCCCATGGTGGCTGGCCCAGTTTTGGTTTCAGGTGGTGCTTGCTCGATGTCCAAACCCAGTGCGTTTTCCACTGCTGCCACCATTGTAACGGGGGCCAGCCTTTAACCTCACTTACTGGTTAAACACTGGTCATTATTAAGTAATCCTACAGACCAGAGTTCTGTGTAACCTTCAGTTCAACTCCTCGAGATCTAAAACTTTTGATCGTTTAGATATCATGGCTCGAGGATACTGTACCTTTCAATGTTACACTGCAAACTCTGACTTAGCTGCCACCGCCTGCTACATCTATCCACTGAGTAATTCCCTCAATTGACGGTGAAGCAGGATACCGTATATGAGACATAAACCCTAAAAATGGATCTCCAGTTATCCGAAAAGGAGGGATAAGATTTACATTAAGTGTGGAATTAAATCAAAGTACAAAGGGATTATCTGATGTATTAAATAACTGCTTGCAGGCTTGCAGAGGGTGTTAGTCCCAAGCATGGGGGCTTGAGCCCATCAACAGAATGTAAAATAACCGTTGGGGGGGGGGGGGGAAATTCCACTAAATACCATAAATTGTAAACAAGATTTATTAAACAAAGATTATCAATGAAAATAAAAAAAAAAAAAACCATCTGAACACTTCCTAAACTAAATATAATCTAACTGAAATTCTTCCTAAAATAGAGGCAATAAATACAAAAACAATGTGGAGTCTACAACTGCACTTAAATCAGACAGATCAATTACCTTAAATACCACAGCTTGGCCAGTTGTTCAGCCATGCCTCTGGAGAGGAGATATTGACCCCCCAGGATGTCTCGACCCACACTGACTTATTTCTCCACTGACCTTGATGAGGCTGACCTTAGTTTAGTTAGCAATCATCTTTGAAGATTAATTTGACAACTAAACTCCTGTACTGTCACTGAAAGGGACGTATTTCAAAACAGTTGGGAATTATTTAGATACTTGAGCCAGGCTAATTTCAATATTCAATAACCCTTGAATTTTACTGATTTACATGAATTAACAAGCAAGCAAGAAGGTACATATTTTCCAAGTAACGAGATACCGTATTATTACTGACGTCAAATGCTTCTTTGATAACATACGAAGCTTATTCTTTATTCTCAATTGACGTTAATTTTAACATAAGTACTGAACATTAAACACGATTGATTCTTCCTACTATTTCTTTAATACATGAATTATTATCCTAGTTTGATGACTCAACACAGGGTCCATGTGGCGCTACTGTTTTCTACACATGAGCTCTAATCCCTTGGGGGGGGGGGATGACTCTAGCCTGTCCTTCTAGTGAACTACAACATTTAATGTTGTATCTATGGTCTTCTATATTAACAGTTCTACTGTTACATGGTGCTGACACATCTTGGGTGTAATTTATAGTGACAGGATATGTACACTTAGTATGCTTTAACACTCAAGCCTTACATGGCAGGATTTGATATAATATTCCTTAGGGTTGTATGTTACAGAGATAGAGATTCCAGACATGCCTAACCATCAGGATTTAATACTGAGGACAGGAACACTGAGGACTATGAAAATAGTGGTAGGTGTTATTTACAATCCTTCATTATCACCAGGATGGTTAATGAAGGGAGGAATAAGATAAATGCAACAAAACATGACTGAAGATAATATAAAAGATGGCCAGAGTGGCAATGAGAACTAGAGTAAAAATCCTAATACTTGGGGATTTTAACCACATGGAATTAGACCATTCAACAAAGGATCCTCACAGGGTAGTTGAAACATGGGGAGTAAGATTTGTGGACACTACAGACAACCACATCCTGTGGCAACATATGAAGGAGCCAACAAAAGAGAGGTGATCTTCCTGGTACCCTAAACTACTGCATTATCATGTTTGATTACATTGGAAACAGGACAATGAGCTCAAGAAAATACAGAAGAAGGTTATAAATTGTCTGCAGGAGGTTCAATAGGAGACTGAAATGGGAAGAAAGTCAGCAAATGAGATGTTGGAAGTCATAACACAAAAAAGCAAAGAAGCAATGGAACAGTTCATACCATTCAGGAGGGAAGTGGATGAAAGGAAAACAACAAACCCATGGTACAACAGCGTAAGGAGGAAAAGAAGACAAAAACTGCATAGAAAAGTATAGGAACATGGGGTTCATAGGCAAAGAGGAAGGCACTAAAGAGGGCCAGCTAGCTTCAGGGAGCCACTGAGGCCCAACCAGAAAGAGGCATTTCATTACATATAAAGTTTTCTGGAGGGAGTCCCTACGGCTCCCCGGAGCTATCCATGGTTGATATGGATACCCTAACTATTTTGCATCAGTCGATGTGGGTGGAGTTCTAGGCCTACCGGGGACCACGAGCCAGAACCTGGCCCCCTCACAGAGGCACGGGGAGCAATGACCCATAGAAATGCACATGTGATTTGGAGCATTCTATATCTGCCATCGACCGGGACAGGCACCCAGAAAGGTAAGCACCACAAAACAAACCCCTATTCTGGTTAACAACGAAAATCGACAAACGAGTGGACATAACTCCAAGAAAAACGAACAAACAAGTATGACATCACAAGAGCCGCGCCACATGTCTGCGCAGCTCCCCCCTCCCCGGGAGGGGGAAGGGAGAGCTTCAGACCCCTGCGCCGGCGATCCCCGACCCAGTTCCTCGGCTGATGGGATAGTGCAATGGTCGTGTGGCTCCAGCTCCGGTTTTGTCTCAGTGCTGTGACTTGTTTTCAGTGCTGCTCTTATGGTGGTCGTATGAGTTGGGAGTAGTACAGTATTCTCAGGTACTCGGGCTGCATGTGCTTAGGGTCACCTTCCCTGAGTGCCCTGTTAGTACTGCCCTTGGGGCTTGGGGTTGCCTTCCACAAGTCACCTTGGGTCTACCTCTGTTGGCTTTTCGCTGCTTGGCATTTGGCCGCCCCGAGTGTTTGGGAGTTTTCCTCCCTTGTTTACCTTAGGGTAAGTGGTAGTTGTAGCACTGGTGGGGCGCAGGGTACTGTGTAGCTAGTTTTCACCTATAACAGCGGCCGGCTCTGTTCCCTCTGGGTACGTTGTCTACTTATGTGGTTTTTCTTTTATATTTGTTTTTGTCTGGTAGGGGGGTCTCCCTTATGTCCCCCCCCCCCCCATATATTAGGGTTGTTTGTGTGGTGGCACCCCCTGCTTCGCCCTCACGGGTGGACACGTCCCGTGGGTTCAGCTTTAGCAGTTTGCTTGGTAGTTTGGGGCACCGGTTAGCAGTGCCCTGCCTGGGATAACCCTTAGCAGACCCAGTCTACGGGCCCTGGGGAAACCCCACGGGGGCTCTCGGGTCCGATAGTGGAGACCCTTGCGTCCCCTCTCGCTTTGTGCGAGTTGAGGGTTGCTCTGTCCCTTTGTCTCAGGGTGACTCTCCTTGTTTTGTCTCCGTCATGTTGCCTGTTGAGTCGGTGACATATTCGACCCCGAGTCCTGCGAGCTTTGTTGCTTGTTCATGTCTCACTTCACCCAGTCTGCGGATGAATTCCCTTGGGTACAGGCAGCTCGCGCGTTGCAGGATAGGTTGTTGCAACGCGCTTGGGTTGTTGCTTCCCCGGACGCCCCGAGGCTGCCCCGCTTTGTGTAGGGACCCAGACTTGGGGGATTTTGGTCACTTTGGCCTTGCTTCCGTCCATGCCCCTTGATATTCCCTTCGGTGGTTCATTTTGACCCCCTTCCCCCTCCTGCTTCTGGCCCCTAAGCGTCTGAAGGCTTCGGGGTCGGGGCGGGGTTAGAGGTTTCTGAGACTTGGGCAGTTTCGGGGGTTGCCCTGCCGTCCAGGGTAGCTGCGGAGGCATTCGAGTCTGTTCCTCCGGCCGATGCTCCAGGGTCTGACCAGTGGGCCCCTTCTCTTCCAGCTCTCTCGGCTGCCCCAGCTTTTTCTTGTGAGGCCGGGGCTTTGGAGGTCGACTCGGCCCCGGGGCCTGGTGTAGAGGCGCCTGTGGTTGGGGAGGAGCGGCCTTGGGGCCTTGGGCTCCATTGGGCCCCGCCTGGAATTTCCGTCCTTCTGAGCAGGGCTTACTGTTGCAAGGAGTGGGGTTTTCTCTTCCCCCCTCTGCGTACGATTTAGACTTCTGCTCCTCCCCGGGTTCGGTTCCGTGTCCCTGTGGTTTCTTCGGTTCCATCTTCCGGAGGTTTTTGGCTACCCGCATCTCTTCGCCTGCGATGCGGTTGGCCTTTGCGGCTTCCCTCCTGCGTGACCCGGAGTTTGCCTCTGTAATGGTTCTTTCCGTTCTGGTCCAGGATGCCGGATTTGGCACCTTGTGACTGGATTGGGCTACTTGTAGCCGGTTGGGCTTCTTGTAGCCGGTTGGGCTACCTATGGCCGGTTGGGCTGCCTGTGGCTGGTTGGGCTGCCTGTGGCCGGTTGGGCTGCTTTTCTTCGTGTCCTGCGCATACGCCGTGGGAGTTTGTTTTGGTTCCGGGCGGTGTGCACACGTGTTGGTGTTCTGTGTCCATATTCTGTCGGGGGCTTCACCTCTCGCGCTTATCATTCTCCAAACCGTGCCCCGTTGCTCTTGAGGGTGTTCTGGAGTGCCGCTGTGGGGAAGTCACAAAGTTTTTCCCTACGTTTTTGGGTGGGGGAGCCTCTTTCGCGGCTCCCCTCCTCCTCTCCGGCATGGGCGCCCTTCATGGGCTACATTCTCATAGGCTTGCGTCATGGCCCTTCAGCGCCTATGTTCTGCAGGTGAGTTGGTGCGGTCCGGCGTCTCCTTCGTCCTGATGCTGTTTGCTGTTTTTGTTTTTGAAAGTAGGGATGGGTGTACATACGTACTTGAGAACGTAGAACATAACAACCGAGGTGCCTGCTGCAGGGCTATTGGCCCATACGTGGCAGCTCTTGTTCTCACCACCCGATTCCTCCCTCGGTTCACGGGTGACTGCGGGTGGCCTCTTGGCCCTTACGAGGCGACTCCTGCCTGTACTCATCCTGCCCCTCTCCTATGCTTGTCTAATCATGCTTGAGTTCGGGGCCCCACCTCCACCTTGTTCCACGGTGCAACGGTGGAGGTGCCTGTTCGGTAGTACGTTTTCCTGTGTCGAGGGCGTTATGTGCTCGCCTCCTTGTGCTTGCGGGGTTGGGCTCTGGCTTTTTAGTTCCGCCTCTCACCTGTCGTTCGCCTGACATGCAGATTCTGTGCTTCCTGGGTGCTCTTGTCTCTGCTCTTGGGACTGTGTGTGGGGTCAGCCCAGGTGTGGGCTTCCTAATTTGTTCCATTGATTGCCTGTTACACTGCACACGTTTCTTCTACCGTCCCTGTGGCTCGGTTGGGTACTCGGTTTCCACCTGTGTCCCCTTGTTGTGTGCCACTCGTGATACGGTTCATCTTTATCTTCCCCGTCACTTCCTCTGGGAGTGTAATTACCTAAGTGTAGTTACAGGATGAGAGCTACGCTCGTGGTGTCCCGTCTTCCCAGCACTCTTTGTCATATAATGCTTTGAAACTACTGACGGTCTTGGCCTCCACCACCTTTTCACTTAACTCAAGCAGTGGTGGTGTGTGGTGTGTAAGTAAATAAGTAAGTGTGGTGACGTTTTGCTGCGGTTTTGGTACTGCGGCTGCGTGTTGGGGTATGGTTGTGGTGTGTTGTTCGGCCCTTCCGTACTCCCTCTGGGGCCCTCCTTCCTTGCCGGTCTTGCTGTGCCGGGCCTGGTTTTTCCATGTTCCTTGGATTCTCTGTCCTAACCTCGTTGTCCTTGCCTTGTTGTGCTGACTGGGGATGAGCTTGGGCTCTTCGTCTCGCCCCTCGCCTATTATTCATTTTCGGTTCAAGTTCCAGAGCCCAGTGGGCTCCCTTCGTGCTTTTCATGGCTGGAACGGGGTTTTTCTTGACGCTGGGGCTTTGGGGGGACAGCTCGGCCCCGGGGCTGGGGTGGGGGGGCCTCAGACCCCGTTGGTTCCCGCCGGGGTTTTTCTATCCCTATGGGGTGGGCTTGCGGTTTTGTGGAGTGGGGGTTTTCCGTCCCCCCTCTCCACACAAGCTTTTTGGGCGTCGGCCCCTCCCCGGGCTCGGTTCCTTGTCCATTATGCCCGTTGCTTCCGTCATGTCGGTGGGTGCTTTTCTACGGTGTTCGCCCCCTTTTTCCGGGACGGGACTTCTCCGTCATGTCCCCCTCTTCTTGGGGTTCTGCATGACTTTTGGTCTCGGGTGCGACAGGGTTTTTCTGTGCCTTCGTCCTTTGTGTTTGCTTCTTTTTGTTCTCGAGGGTTCGGGTCGGTTTTGCTCCATCCCGTTTTCTGGTACGTCTGTCGTCGTTCGGTGGGGCTTCCCTCCGGTCCTTTCTAGGGCTTGTGGGTCCTATTCCGGGCAGCTTCTGGGTGTTTGGCCTTCTCGTTCTTTTGTTCATATCTCTTCTCTTAGCGCTGTCTCGGCGCTGCTCATTTTCCTGAGGGCGATTTTGCACATCTTGATGAGTGTCTTTTCGCTCCTGCCCTTCTGCGGGATGTTGGTGCGGGGCGGCTCTTTGTGCAGGTTTCCTTCCCTGTCAGCTGCACTTGTGGCAGTGGAATTGTGCGCTCATGGCTTTTTGGTTCGGTCCTGCATTTCTTTCCCACCTGGAGCTGTCATCGGATTGTCTTGCGGAGGATATAGAGGCGCTTGGGGACATTCCTGGGTCTGACACTTTGGTTTCTGCTGCCTAATACTGTCGCCTCGTATCGTGCAGTGCTGGCGGAGCCGCTGCTGCTTGCTTTCGGTATCGATGTTCCTTCTGCACCGTTTCGCAGGCTGTCTTGTGCGTTGTTTCACCTCCGACCTGCTCATGCACTGCCTGTGCCATCCTGGTTTTTGGACAGAGTGCTCTCCTGTCTTTCTTCTTGGTTTGTTGTGGCTCCTTCAGTTTTGCTTTGCTACGGCTCTTTTTCTGTTGGCCTTGGCCTCTGGGGATCGTGTGGCGGAGCTTCATGCTCTTCTCGGTGCAGTGTTTTTTTTTTTTTTTTTTTTTTTTTTTTTTTTTGCTCCTATGGTCGTGGTCATAGGTTTGTTCGTCTGCAGCCATCTCCCTTTTTCTGACGAAGGATGTGACTGCTGCGTTCCGAAGGGGTCCTTGGGTTGTTGTTGTCTTGACTTTGTGTTGAGGAGTGGAGCACCGACCACCTCCCGGGTATGTCCCCTTGTTTTCTTAGGTAGTCTTTGGTGAAGTAGCTCCGGGGAGCCGTAGGGGCTCTCCCCAGAAAACCAGCATTGAATGTAACGAAATGCCATTTTCTGGGCTAGTCCCAGAGGCTCCCGGCACCCTCCCGCCCTCAGGTTGGCGTTTTTTTCGCGATTTTGATATCCAGCCTCGGAACTGGCGCAGGGATCTGGGGCTCCCCTTCCCCCTCCCGGGGAGGGGGGGAGATGCGCAGACATGCGGCGCGGCTCGTGTGACGTCATGCTTGTTTGTTCGTTTTTCTTGGAGTTCTGTCCACTCGTTTGTCAATTTTCGTTGTTAACCAGAATAGGGGTTTGTTTTGTGGCGCTTACCTTTCTGGGTGCCTGTCCCGGTCGATGGCAGATATAGAATGCTCCAAATCACATGTGCATTTCTATGGGCTATTGCTCCCCGTGCCTCTGTGAGGGGGCCAGGTTCTGGCTCGTGGTCCCCGGTAGGCCTAGAACTCCACCCACATCGACTGATGCAAAATAGTTAGGGTATCCATATCAGCCATGGGTAGCTCTGGGGAACCGTAGGGGCTCCCTCCAGAAAATGGCGTTTCATTACATTCAATGCTGGTTTTTTGGGCAATCTTCAACATAATTATTATACATTGTTAAAACTGACTTTGTCTACATTGAAAGCCAGAATTTTTTAACAGCTATTCCTTACACAAGTAGTATGAAATATTTCTTTGCTTTATTTTTGTAGGCTAAAATTATCCTAGATCTTAAAAAAGTATTTAAACTTTTCAGATTTTGTCAAACCTATGAAGCCTCTGCAACAAGACTCTACCAAAATGGACGAACAGAAACAGTAAGATCTTGCACAGAAGAAGCTGCATCATTTGTAAGGTGTGAATCTGTTAATGTGTAAAAAAAAAAAATGGGGCATTGAGTGGAATGAATTACTCCTTTCTGAGCAGTTCCTTGGTTGATATTCAAACCAGGGCTAGGGTCCACCATGACACTGCTCACACACACCAGGCACTGGTCTACTTTATAAATTGTCTTGAATGAAAATTTGGGTGGGGAAACCATGAAGCTATTTTAGTCTATCACAAAGCAATTATTTTCTTTAAGATAAAGATAATTTAAGATTTAACAGTCTCCGTGGTGTAGTGGTAAGACACTCGCCTGGCGTTCCGCGAGCGCTATGTCATGGGTTCGTATCCTGGTCGGGGAGGATTTACTGGGCGCAATTCCTTAACTGTAGCCTCTGTTTAACCCAACAGTAAAATGTGTACTTGGATGAAAAAACGATTCTTCGCGGCAGGGGATCGTATTCCAGGGACCATAGGGTTAAGGACTTGCCCGAAACGCTACGCGTACTAGTGGCTGTACAAGAATGTAACAACTCTTGTATATATCTCAAAAAAAAAAAAAAAAAAAAAAAAAAAAAAAAAAAAAAAAATGAGTAGAAACAAACAACTCGACACTCTCTGCAAGTTTATTGTTGGGATTAAAAGCATGGCCAATTATCACTGCTAAGTTCTGATGAGTTCATCAAACTCGTGAGATAGGGCAGTGGTTGCAATTCCGTTCATTTTTATAATATTCTCAAGAAGGGGCTGTCTACTCCCGCTCATAACTAAAGGCCCCAAATACTGTACCAAACTTCATGGCAACCTAAATTTGCAATTCCCAGGACTAGCCACAAAAACAGCGTTACACCAATTGCCCTTGACAATGATTCACCCCAACACCGAACATTTACGTAACTCCACGTCCATTATGAACCCTTCCTCTTTTCTAATAATATCTAGTGCTAACTTGAATATATTTGCAAGTTACACACTTCTATCATTGCCACCATAATTTCCTCCAACAGAAAGGCAGATAATTGGCTTGTTCCCATTGTTTAACAAAATGTTATTCATCCTGTCGATGATATCTCCTATACCAATCCCAGTAACTGAGATTTTCCTGTCTTTCCTGAGAGGGGGACCCCCCTCCTCTCCTCACTGTCTCTCTCTCTCTGTCTCTCTCTCTGTCTCTCTGTCTGTCTCTCTCTCTCTCTGTCTCTCTCTCTGTCTCTCTCTCTCTCTCTGTCTCTCTGTCTCTGTCTCTCTGTCTCTCTGTCTCTGTCTCTCTGTCTCTGTCTCTGTCTCTCTGTCTCTGTCTCTCTGTCTCTGTCTCTCTGTCTGTCTCTCTGTCTGTCTCTCTGTCTCTCTCTCTCTCTGTCTCTCTGTCTCTCTCTCTCTCTGTGTCTCTCTGTCTCTCTCTCTCTCTGTGTCTCTCTGTCTCTCTCTCTCTCTCTGTGTCTCTCTGTCTCTCTCTCTCTCTCTCTGTGTCTCTCTCTCTCTCTCTGTGTCTCTCTGTGTCTCTCTCTCTCTCTCTGTGTCTCTCTGTGTCTCTCTCTCTCTCTGTGTCTCTCTCTCTCTCTCTGTGTCTCTCTCTCTCTCTCTGTGTCTCTCTCTCTCTCTCTCTCTCTCTCTCTCTCTGTGTCTCTCTCTCTCTCTCTCTCTCTCTCTCTCTCTTTTCCCTGCCTGTTCTTCGGTTCCCCCCTCCTGCTTCCGGCTCCAAAGCGTCTGAGGGCTTCGGGGTCGGGGTAGGGCTCAGAGGTTTCTGAGACTCGGGCAGTTTCGGGGGTTGCCTCTTCCGGGGTGGCTTCGGAAGCATTCGAGTCCATTCCTCTAGCCGTTGGTCCGGGGTCTGACCAGTGGGCCCGTTTTCTTCTTGCTTTATCGGCCGCCCCGGCTTTTCTTGTGTTGCCAGTTGGTCCTCTTCCGTCCTAGTAATTGTTTTTCGATATTATCTCATTATATTCTCCTTTCATCTAATCTCCATACTCTGTCTCGACATTACCAATATTTGTTTAGTACACCTTTTAGGCACCCTCCCCGAGGGTTGGGTGTTGCTGCTCGATCCTTAGGCGCATGCGCCGAGGGTGTTTGTTTTGGTTTATGTGCGGTTTCATCATGTGTTGGTGTTTCATGTCCTTTATCACAGGTTCTACGCCACTCTTGTTCAGCTTCTTTCTAGTCATAGCGCCCTGGATACTGGAGAAGTTCTGGGTTTTTATATATGGGAAGAACCCTTCGTTCTTTCTCTGCTTTTACGAGTGTGGGGTGGCTCGGAGTGCCGCCGCCTCCATCGTTATTCTCCTCATCATCTACGGTTCATGCATCTCTGGACATGTCCACTAGCGTTGCTCCCAGAATATTACATGGCTCAGCTGTGTCGTGACACGATAGTGTTTACTCTTTACAGGTGAGAGGATACGGTCTGGCGACACTGTCAGCCAGGCGCTGGTTCTCGGTTTTTGGATGAGTGTGGGGTGTTGTTTGTAGTGTGTTGATTGGGCGCTTTGTGTGCATCTTCACGTGGCCTTTCTATGTGCTTCTATCAATGCTCCTCAGCCCAAGGCTAAGGCCTGATTGAGGAGAAGGGTTCATGGGACATCATATGGAATCTAATCCTTGACTCGGTCTTTGCTGTCTGGATGCTCTTTCCTTGCTGGGCACTCATTCGTTGCTTCAGGCAATGCTCTCTAAACACTCATTCCTGGATTCAGTCATTGCTTCTGGTCCCTCCATCCTTGGCCGTCATTCAGTGCCTGGCTACACTCTAATGTATACATTGGAGTGTGTGTGTATATTTATTTGGTCGTGTACATTCCGTTTTCCTTGCTTTTCCTACCTCTGGACTGCACATTGTGTGTCTTATTATATGCTTATTGGCTATACTAGTGTTGGACTGTGTACCAGTTCAGTTCCTCTCACCCACTCCTGCCCCTACTGTTTCTTTTTTGTTGGGACGGGGAGCTAGGATTACGGCCCTGGCTACGGCCTTTTCTTTGTGTTCCTTTGCCAGGCAGTGCGTTTTTGCCATTATGCGGTACCCATCCTGGGCAGTTCTCGTGTTACTCTGCTTCGAGTGCGTCGGTCTGCCCTGTTGGTGCTGGTTGCACTGCTCCTACGGGTTGCGGTGTCACCGTTTTTCACTTCGCGTCTCGCGTGTTGGCTCATGGTGCTCGCTTCCTCGTTGGCCTCTGCCAGGGCCCTGGCTTTTTGTTTTTTGTCGCCATATTGACCTTGCTGTTTGCGGAGTCTATGGTTCCCCTGTCTGGGGGGTTCCTCCCGAATGAGGCATATCTGCTCACCCATCAAACTATGAGCAACCGTATCAAACGGCCTGGTTAACCAGACCACCATCCAGGAGATGGTGAGTCTTTGTTAGAGACTGGGCTGTAAAGACATGGATCCTTGGTATTGACAGGTATATGGCAGGTATATATAATATCAAACTTTTTGTGTGTGTTGATTTGTAGCGACCTTCTAGGCAGAGGTTTTCCTTTAATTTGGCGTGCCTGACACACTCAATTTTCCCCCTCTGAGGGAGTGGGAAGCTTGGTCCTGCTTCCAGTGGACAATGATAGTCTGCTATACATAGTGAGATGGTATAGGTCTTGGGATACCAGTGAATAAACTCTGAAGAGCTATTGAGCCAATGCCCCCTCCAAAGAGTGGGCATTTCATCATAATCAGTGCTGTATTTTCAACTTCCTCTAATCCTCCAGGGCAATGGTTAGTGGAAGACTACCAAAGGAGGAACTACTGCACCTGTTAAGAGTGGCAGGTAACCGTCACCAAAAGCTTTACCGTGATGCAATGAATGGTCAGGGAATTGACCGACATCTGTTTGCTCTTTATGTTGTATCAAAAGGACTAGGCTATGTAAGTATTTACCTATTTCTTTTTTCATGAATTGCTATACTGTATTTGTTGATAGCTATTGCATTGATTACGCATTGTGATGCATTATGTATGTATGTTTCACTGTTATCTTCTCCCATTTAATACAGGAAAGTCAGTTCTTGGAGTCCATCATTCGTAGACCCTGGACACTATCAACATCCCAACAGCCTCAACAGCAGATTCAGGCTAATACTCCTGACATCAACTTGGAACCTTTCAGAACAATGGTATTTTATAAACAGTCTTTTCATTGCAGTTCCATAGTTTAACCCTTTAGTTGTGCAAGACATCATATGATGCTTTGACCGACTTGCAGTAAATTGTGCATCGCATCATATGATGCTTTGGAGTACTACGCAAGATTTAAACAGCCCGCGGATACACGGGGTTCACCACACCTTCATCAGGGCTCTTGTAAACAGACGCCATTTTTTTTTTTAAATCGTGGGCCAAATTCCCGGGTGTTAGGGGCCTCAGTATTGAGTGAGCTACCAAGCCTGACGCACGCAGCATGAGCTCACAGCACTACTGTTCAGTTTGTGACCACAGTATCACCTAAAAATGCCATAATATACTTGTTCATGCTATTATGTAGCAATGATATTATTACAGAAGACCCTTAACTGATAAAACTGACCAGGGTTCTGACAATAGCAGGATTGTGGTGATATTTAGTGCTGTGCACCATGGAGGGAAGAGTAATGCTGTGGGAGGGTGGGTGGTGGCGTTGTCTTCTAACTGTGTGTGGCCACCTTTTATTGACTGCACTCACCATACCAGCTTAGTGGTTCGCTATGGTGAACACAAATGTAGATACTTATATATAACGTGTGTATAGAGGGTATAAACAGCAATAGGAATAGGTTGGGAGCTGCCATTTTGGTGAGGAAGGTGGCATCGTCTGCACGACTTGTCATGTTTACTGGTGACCACTATGGTCTTTGGGCACCATACCAGTTTCCTTGAACAAGTATGGTGAATAAAACAGGTAGATACTTATATATAATGTATGTATATAGCGTAATAACACCACAAACAGTATTGTTGGAGGAGAAATATTAGTGCGTCTGGCCTTGAGGGCGGCCACCACCAGCTGACTGTGTGAGTAGTTATGTCTTTGTGCCTTTACTCACCATACAAGCTTAGATGTACAGTTATGGTGAACAAAACATGTAAATACTTATATATAACGTCTGTATATAAAAGCAAAAACAGTATGGTGGGAGGAGAATAGTGGCAAGTCAGGTGAGGTGAGGGAGGGAGGGAGGGAGGGAGTGGCAGCCAGTGGCGGGCTGCCACTGGCTGCCATTGCCACTGCCACTCAGCATACCAACTTAGTGGTTCGTTATGGTGAACATGAATGTAGATACTTATATATAACGTCTGTATATAGTGAATAAAAGCAAAAACAGTATTGTGGGAGGAGAATGTGGGTGAGTCAGGTGACTAATCCACTTCCTCCCTCCCTCAGTTGACTTGAAGGAGGGAAGGAAGTAGCAGCCAGTGGCGGGCTGCCACTGGCACTGCCACTCAGCATGCCAATTTAGTGGTTCGTTATGGTGAACACGAATGTAGATACTTATATATAACGTCTGTATATAGTGAATAAAAGCAAAAAAGTATGGTGGGAGGAGAATGTGGGCGAGTGAGGTGTTGAGGGAGGGAGTGAGTGGCTGGCTGGTGTGTGGTGGTCACTCCTCGTTACTTTTTGACTCATAATAGCAACTTAGTGGTTCGTTATGGTGAACAAAACATGCAGATACTTATATATAACCTGTGTATATAGTGTAATAACCGACAAAGTATTTGTTCACTGTTTGATGAACATAATTAAATCAACAATATGTACACCATATTTTTGAGTACAGCGATGATTCACTCATTTTATTATATAAATATATCACGCTACACACTATTGAATAATATTACAGCAAAAAAACTATGAAAAATCAGAGACATTGAAATAATTAGGTACAGTAATTATCTTTGTGGCAACTCCGGCCTGACAGCTGGCGAGCAACAGACCGTCTGGGATGCACGCTGAGTCAGCGTCCTGTTTTTTGCCAGACTTCCCCGCTCTATAGCGGCCAATATATGCCACTTAAATGAAAAAATAATTTTTATAAATTATTTTCATATTTAAATTAAAAATAATTTAAATATGAAAAAATATTTTTTTTTTTTGGTATGCGCCTGAGTGACACATGCTAAATAGCCAGGCGCCATTTAAGGGTTAAGTTAACAATATAAATCCATTGACTGTAAATTTTAAGATTTATAAAATGAAGAGGATAGCAATTACTTAATTAAAATTTAAATAATTTTTTTGTTCATAAATGGTAAGGTTATGCAAATTTTATGTACATTATTTATTTACACAAATAATAATAGCATAGCATGCAATTACATGAAGAAATTACATTAACATGATATACAGTGGAACCTCGGTGTATGAATTTAATCAGTTCTAATAAATGCAACATAACCCGTATATTCTTACACCTACTCAAATTTTCTCATAAGAAATACAGTAATGTAAATTGAATTAATCCATCCCAAACACACAAATATATTAACTTAAAACATATTTTATATAGAATATTCTATTTTCTGTGGAGAGCCCCTCCGGCTCTGAGGAGCTACATCGAGCTGATGTGGAAATATTAGACAGTGGCAACAGTCAATCGATGGAGTTCTAGGTCTACCAGGGACCACGGGCCAGAACCTGGCCCCCTCAGAGAGGCATGAGGAGCAATGGCATATAGACACCCCCATGTAGTTGGAAGCAGTGTATATCTGCCATCTACCAGGTCAGGCACCCAGAAAGGTAGGAATTGCAAAACAAACTACAGCTGATTAAACATTGCACACTCGAATTGAGGTGCTTCGTTGGGGCACCTCAATTCATGCTTGTTCGCCTCTGTGCTTCCTCGCGATATCGGCCAAGTGCAGCTTCATGTGCAAACTTCCATCTTTTCAACGTCCCTGGTGCACCCACGGGCATTTGGCTTCAGTCTTGTGCTTCTTTTACTTGCTGGAACTGTCTTCAGACTGGCTCGAGGAGGGTGTAGAGGAACTGGGTTTCGGCCAATGTTCGGTGTGCTTGCCTCGGCAGCTCGAGCATCGGCTGCCTTGTTAAAGTTGTTTGGGCCGATTCTGAAGACAGCAGTGTCTCTGTTCAACCCGTTCTCGCAAATTCGTAAAGTCAATATTGACTTATTAACTACAGTGCATAGGTGATATACTAAACATAATAGATACCCTTAAAAAGATTCATAGAAAACACCGACCTTACCTAACTTTGTTAGTATCTTAAGATTAGCATCTTATTGCTTCGTAATTACAATTATTACTTAACCTATACCTATTATAGGTTAGGTAATAATTGTAATTACGAAGCAATAAGATGTTTATCTTAAGATACTAACAAGGGTAGGTAAGGTCGGTGTTTTCTATGAATCTTTTTAAGGGTATCTATTATGTTAAGTATGTCACCTATGCACATATTTAATAAGTCAATATTGACTTATTAAATTTGCGAGAACGGGTTGCTCTGTTCTTTGCTTCTTGCCTCGCGTGCTAGCAGATGATGCTTGTCCACTCTTTAGAATCTGCTTGGGCCCCTGGCTCTTTGATTTTCATCCCCTTTTTGTCCGTTGCTGTTTGCAGAGTCTGAGGTGGTGCATTTTCTGCAGGCATCTTCGTCTAGTTGCCGGCCTATGTTGAACTTGTTGGTTCTCTGGGGGGGGGGGGGGCATGGGGGTCCTGCCCGGAAGAGTCGTGCCAGGGCTCGGGGTTCCTTCAGTCATCGTAAGCCAGTGGTGCCAGATTCAGGGTTGGCCCCTGCTGCGGAGCCGTCAACGTGTGGTCGGCACAGTGTTCACTCTGAGAGTCGGTCGGGCTTTCGTAAGGGTTATCGGTTTGCCCTGGTGACGGGCAATGGGGGTGAGGCTCGCACTGTTTGTTCATGCCTGGGACCATTATTCAGGATTCGTGGGATTTTTAACCAGTGCGCACTAGGTCGGCCAGGGTCAGTGGGGTCCGTCCGTCCTGTTGGGCTCACAGCACAGTGCATGAGTTTGCGGAGGTGTGGCTTTTGCTTCAGAGGGTTCGTGTTGTTTGCGGATCGACGGTTTGACTCTATTCAAACTGCTCCCCGATGGCTCATTGCCTGAACCAAAGAGGTTCGATGAAGTCCTTGGCTCTTTGGGGCTGGTCTCTTCAGATGACTCGTCTGCTGAGTTCTTGGGGTTTGGCTTTCCTGGCAGTTCATATTCAGGGGGTGTCCAACCTCGTGTCGGACGGCCTGTCCCGTTTCATTCCCCTGTACACGGAATGGATGGTCAACGACACCTTGTTCCTTTGGCTCTTATCAGATGTTCAGGCACCTGGAGGTGGACCTCTTGGCGTCAGCGTGGTCAAGGTATCTCCCAGTTTATGTGGCGCCCTTCCTCGACTGTGAGGCTGTCAGGGTCGATGTCTTTCGACTGGACTGGTCGAGGTGGAGTTACCTGTACCTCTTTTCCCCGGTTCGGTTGTTGCTCCAGGTCTTAACTCACTTGGAGACTTACCAGGGGAGAGTAGTCCTGTTGGCTTCAATTATTGAGACGTAAATGAAAAATACAAAACGCATGGAACACATTTGAAACAAAGAAAGATTGTCATAATGGAGCAACCTACCTGACAAACACTGAATGAACCTTTATGGCATTTGTCCATTTTTCAAATTGTTTCAACTGTTTTTTTTATTTTTCGTTTTTTTTTTTATTTAAGAAACATGGAGCAGCCTACCTGCCGAACACCGAATGAACCTTTTGCTATAAGACAAATGAAAAAAAATCTTGAACAAATTTGAAGAAAGAAAAATGTCATAAAGGTTTGTTCATTGTAAGGTAGGCTGTTCCATTATTTAAAACATTGAATATCATATTGATGTTTTTTGGCGGTAGAACGGATTAATTTGATTTCCATTATTGTCAATAGGGACATTGGTTTTGTATGACGTCCGTTTCATATGACGATCATGGCGCCGGAACGGATTAACGTCGTTATTCAAGGTTCCACTGTACTTAGTTAACACTTTCGCGCTATCTGGACGCGCCGGCGCGTTCGGTTTCGTCTAACGTAAACGCATAGTGGACATAAAGTTATGTCAACTTTTAAAATATTTGTATAAAATTCAATTTTAATCCGATTTCATTGGGGCTTATTTCAAACGACGCGCCATGAAGTTCTCTTTCTCACCACTAGGCCGCCTGGCGCGTCGGCCTACCCGGTCACGTGATGGGCCCATTGTTTTCGTGTCACGTGTCGTGAGTCGATCACGCTCCCCTCACGCGCCAAACTCGAGCATTTTTACCCGTTTCCGTGTGGATTATACCCAATTACTTCATCAAAAATGGATCAAGGTCAAGGCCCAAGCACTTCTACGCCCAAGGAAGCCTCCAGGTCATCGAGAGTGGACAAAATAACCCAAATTTTTAAGAAGTGGAGCGGAGTGAAGCTCACACCAACGAAAATTCCAGGCCTTGTGGAGGATTTATCAGAAGCTGAAGGTGATGTAGAGGTATTGGAGGAAGATTTTGGAATCCACAACGATTATAGTGTACCTAGAGCTAGAGGGAATGATACGGCAACGAGTGATGAGGAGACTGAGGCCCTCACCGAGGAAGAGGAGGCACCGCGACCCCCTCCTCCTCCTCCATCTCGGCGCACACGTGGTGCATCTAGGCTACCTAGAAAAGTTGCTACCAGACATGTTACTCGTCGTAGGAACACACGACAAATTGCGCCAAGTGATTCTGAAAGTATAAGTGATGAGGAAGTGATGAGGATTCATTCGAGCCTGCTGAAAGGCGTACACGTACAGTACGTACTCGGCAGGCTGGGGCTGGTGAGGGCTGGAGTCGTAGCAATACTTCTCCAGTTGTTGATGATTTTACTGGAGATCCTGGACTGAAAATTCCCAAGCCTACTAGTGCACTGGCTTATATTCAATTGTTCATCACGCGTGCCCTCCTTGAGTTCTTTACCGTTGAAATAAATTTGTACGCCTCGCAGTTATTCCGGATGGCCAATGAAAATGTATCAGATATTTGGACCCCAGTGAAGGTGAGTGAAATGGCGCGATTCCTAGGACTGTTCATATTAATGGGCATAATTAGGCTCCCAACTATGAGGATGTATTGGCAAACAGCAAAGCCATGGCATGCTCGTTTCTTCAGCTTGTTCATGCCGTCCAGACGATTCCAGCATATAAACCAGTTTTTCCACACATTCAATACCAATGCAGTGCCCGTGAACAATCGTGATAAGTTGATAAAAGTGAGACCAGTGATGGATTACTTGAAAGAGAGGTTTGCTCAAGTTTACATCCCCAAGAAAGAGTTGTGTTTGGATGAGGGTACAATGGCATGGCGAGGCCGACTATCCTTCAAAGTGTACAATCCAAACAAACCAGACAAGTATGGTGTGAAACTTTATATGCTTGCTGAATCTGTCTCTGGGTACATATATGACTTTGACGTATACTCAGGTATTGGTAAGACGATAGTGGATACAGTAACGGGGTTGATGCAGCCTTTAGTGAACCAGGGTTACCATTTGTACATGGATAATTACTACAACTCGGTTACCCTGACAGAAACATTGAGAGAACTTGGGGTGTACACATGTGGCACAATTAGAATGCTACGTGGCGCCCCAAAGGTATTGCAAGCTCTAGCCAAGGGTAAACTTCCACTGGATACCACAGTATACCGCCGCAAAGATAATACCTTCATTCTCCTGTGGAAAGACAAGCGAGTGGTTTCAATCATTACCAACATCCACAATGCAGATACTCAGCGAGTTCAGCGAAGGAAGCGAATTCGCAACCGAGACGGAACAAGTGGAATACAACAGGTAACAGTGAACAAACCGACTGCAATTTGCGAGTACAATAAGTTCATGAAAGGTGTGGACCACTTCGATCAAATGGTTAAATATTACCATTTTACCAGGAAAACTCACAAGTGGATCAAAAAGATTACCTTTTATTTCCTGCAAATGGCATTGCATAATGCCTATGTTTTGTACAAATACAACACAACTGATCGAAAAAAGCTAACATTGCTACAGTTCCACGAAGTGGCAATCTGGGCCCTATTGCACTGGGACACAAGAGGAGTGGCCTAAAACAACATCATCATCTCAACACTTGCGGCACGCTCCAGACATAAATGATGACACAGCTCCTGCCAATGCTGACGCCATGCCAACTCCCGGACCATCTGGTGTGAGGCGGCCTCTCAAGATGAAGCAGACAACGAATCTGAACCCGACATGTCTGCCACACTGACAGTTGACGAAACTGTTTTGTCAGATGAATCTGACTCTCCTGCAACTCCTGTTACACCTCCAGTGAGAGGACCTGGCGACGCCCTATTGTTGATTCAGAAAATCGCATGAACTACAAACTGAAACATGAAATTTACAGACTGCCCAAACGTCTCAAGTGTCATGCATGCGCACGGTCCGGTACAAGGAAGGACACGAACTATGGATGCAAGACCTGTGGTGTTGCACTCTGTGTTGTTCCCTGCTACACCAATTACCACCGGAAACAGGTGTATTGGGTGGTGAAGAAGTAACCACCCGCAACAGCTTCACTCCACCTACAAACCATCTGTTGAGCAACTTCAGGAATGAAGAACCTGAAGAAGGTGGAGTGAAGAACAAATGCTCAACTTACTGTTCCACAACCAGCCTTCCCTTGGTAAGTACACCTATTTGGTCCAAGTTTGTGTAGTATAATTTAGTTCATAGAACATTCTATTGCGAAAACATTGCCACAAAAATGAATGACATACATACAATAATAATATCAGAACAGTGAAATAAGTATAAACTTTCAGAGCAACGTTTCGCGCGTGTGTCGTCCGGTCACCGTTACCGGGTAACAGTGCGCCCACTTCCCACACTCTTGCGGGTGGGCCGGGACCATTATTCTACAGATTATATTCATATCATCGTGTTGGGAATTTTATTGGGAGTCCATTGATACCAAAATTAAGGCTGTAGGACAATTGTAGAGGTGATAATAATCCCAAGAGTAAAAACATTTTGTTGCTGTTGAGCGCTCACGGCGACTCATCTTCGTAGTTATTTATTTCATGCTGGTATCTCTATAGCTTTCGTGACTTTTTTTACTGATGTTCTTCTAGGGAATTTTATTGAGAACACGTTGATACCAAAATGAAATACGTAGCATGAAAACTAAGGTCAGAAAAGTAAAAAGAGTATACATATTTTTGTTTTTACGCTTAAGCGATAAAAACGCCGCGCGCACATACGGTTGGCTGAGTGACCTTCGCCGAGAGCGCGAAAGTGTTAATTAGTAGTAGTAGTAGTAGGCATTCATCAGTCTCAGGAGCCTATGGAGTTGCTCTCTGGTTGTCGGTGTAGAGTGTCCTCTCTAGGGCGCAAAGGCAGGGTAGTTCGAAATGAAGAAGCTGTTACCCAAGCAGCAAGGTCCTCCTCCCCTCTCCATGGCGCCGAAAGTCTCCAGTGGAAAGGCAAATGCCAATACAGTACGATTGGTTCCAGCGCTGTCACACGAACTGTCAGAACAAGGTTGAAGGCATCAACAAACTGCCCTAGGGGCTCCAGCACCAGTGTTAACCTCGAGGTTGGTAAAAGAAGGCACAGGGACTCCAAACCCGGAGACTGTCATGGTTGGGGCCGGAGAAGAACGACCCCAGCCTCCTGAAGCAGAGCTTGGGCCGCACAAGCCCCGGAAGGAGGACGTCAGAGTCCCGCACCTACTGGGATCCAGACTCATCATAGCCCCCTTTCACCCGAGGCCAGCTTCCTTCATGACCCAGCAGAAGGAAGAGTAATAATTATTAATTACAAAAATTATTATTATAATTATGACTAATAATAATAAAATTGCAAGATGGAAAATCATGCACAATTGACAGCCACCACTGGGACACTGTGGATATACCTTTGCTGAGTTCTCGATTAAATCCCTTAAATCCTCCTTGACTATTGGAGCTATATAGATTTCCCTATACTGATGCCTACAGTGCCTCTCTTGTTTCTTTTCCAAATCTTGTTTCTTTTTATTTTTTGCCAAGTAAGTAAGTAATTATCAAAAGAAGGCACCAAACCGGTAAGGCTATGTAGCACCATCAAAGACGCAAAATAATCAGAGGGCGCTAAATATCACCAAGGATGCCAATACGAGAACAAAAACGCATAAGGCGAACGATATCAAAAGTATCCAAGTCACCAAGAATTCTATCGAGGGACAGGTGACCGCGAGGGGCGGTCGGAAAGCAAGACATACGCTCGTCCTGGAAGTCAGGACATTCAAGAAGGACATGCACGACCGTAAGAGGGACAATGCAACTAGGACAATAAGGAGCAGGGCGGCGCTCCATCAAGTGACCATGGGTTAAGCGAGTATGGCCAATACGCAACCTCGCCAGAGCTGTTTCCCACCGCCGGTTACGGTGGAAGGAGGACTGCCACGAGGAAACACAACATTTAAGAGTACGTAGCTTGTTACCAGTAACAGACAACCAAGAAGCCTGCCAACGGGTAAGGACTGAGGAATGGATAACTGGGTAAAAGTCGGAATACGGAATGCCCTTACGAGAGATGGGACAAGAGCGGACAGCTTCCTTGTCGGCAGCATCCGCACGCTCATTTAAAGACACACCAATATGGCTGGGAACCCAACAAAACTCAACCGACTTAAATTTACTGTGAATATTTTTTCTTTTTTTTTTTTTTTGCCAAGTTTAGAACTGGTCTAAACATTTAATATTTTCCTCATGTTTTCCAGTCACAAAGTACTTCAAATTGTTTGTATGTATGTACTAGAATTCAGTTGTATACTTTTGAAGAGAATGGTTTTCCCATGGTAAATACACTTTCACATGTGCAGAGGTAGCTGCTAATCTGGCAGGAGTGTTGAAAAATACTGTACACTTCTATATAACCAGCATTTCAACAAGCTTACTACAAAAGGTCCCTTCTTTACAGTGCAGTGCCCCCTATACCCCCTGTTACCTAGGATTCTGATAGGGCCTCAGTGGCTCCGTTTCCTCCTCCTTTTTCCAGGTATGTCAGTTCATGGTCTTTCAGCTCCAGGCTGAGGTTTTGATGATATGAAAACCGAGAACTCCCGGTGGTGCCAGCTGTAACAAGGAGTTCAGTCAAACTACCAAGTGAATTGCTTGCAGAGTTATTTGGCTGCTTTATCTCCTTTATTTCTGTAAACCAATTGTATTTCTGTAAGCACTTGTATGTTAGCTTTGCTTGCTTTTTTTTTTTTCTTTTTTCTCGGTGGGTGATCATAACAATTCCCTGCTCCCTGTGCCTCTGTGAGAATGCCAGTTTCTGGTTCTAGTTCCCAGTAAGCCAAACAGGTATTCCTAAGGCTGATGTGACTTGTATGAGAGGAGCTACCTCGGCTAGATAAATTCAGGGAACCGCCAAGGACTTGTTGGAAAAGGTGTTTCATTACATTTAACACTGGTCTTTTCTATATCAAATATGATTAAAAAATAAATTAGGTTTCCCATTTCACAAGAAATAGAAGCATGACTTTACATGGTATTTATAATCCTTATATTTTTTTGCTCTTAACAGTGCTCACCTGGAGGAGGATTTGGTCCAGTCTCAGATGAAGGTTATGGAGTTTCTTACATGCTACCTACAGAGTATAACATTTTCTTTCATGTGTCATCCAAAAGAGCATGTCCAGCAACAGATTCCAGAAAATTTGCTGATATATTGTTCAAAAGCATGGATGATATGCGTCTTTTATTTGACACTTCACAACTGTAATCATAGTGTAGATCGAGTTATATTGTCTTTGAAGAACATGAAAGATATAATTATATTTAAATATTTCATTATTATTTACAGTTAACTAGTTGTGAGATCTCTTATTTTGAATATACTGAAATTTGCACTTGCCTATTTTTTTTTTGTTTATTCTGCCTAATATATCTGAGTTATTGTATTCAGTTGCTTCACAGGTAGGAATCTGCCATGTGATATAAAATGTTCATGAACGCAGGCACTAGCATTGCAGGGATCTTTTAATCATCCCTGCCAGGTCATTCATAATGTTAAAGGAAAAAAATCTAAAACCAGCTAAGGAATCTGTCAAGAGGTACTTAAACTCTAAGCTCTTCTGAATTCTCCCCTAATATGACAAGTGTGGCGTGTTCTTTAGGAGACCTGAAAGACTAGAGTACATGGACATATGGCCATTCTCTTGTGCCGCAGCACTCACACACTAGCACTCCTCATTTCAGGTCGTACTTTCCCTCCCTCTGTGCCACTGTCCACCCAGGGAGAGCACCTTAGTCACCTACAGAGTTAGTTCTAACCCTGTAGAACTCGAATACAGGGTTCTACAGGGTTCCCTGTAGAACTTTCTACAGGGAACTTTTAACCCTGTAGAAAGTTCGAATATTGTTTGGTGTTCAGTAAACCTCAGAGAAATGAAGGAGGGAAAGTAAACACCATATTAAAATTATTCAGTTTATTAGAATTAAGGCTACACAATAACTGTCAGCAAATCTCTCGCTTATTTTATAGATGGCAACACTACAAAAGTCAGTAATGATATGGCAACACTTCAACATTCTCTTTAGATTATTAATCGCCAGGCTATCTTTTCTCTCTAGCTGTTTCTGGAACATTAGGCCTCTTGACGCTTCACTTCAATAATATAAGGACACGAACTCCAAATAAATAATGAATATAAAACTAGAGCCTCAGTCTTAAATGAATAACATATAATTTCACTCTGTCCAGCATTTCTCCTCGCATTACTTCTCACCTGATACACTTGATATTTAATTAATTTAACACTTTTCTGCCCCCTACACTTGGATGTACGGGCGGTTTATTTAAGCGCTTGTGGGGTCGCGTCGTACATTTACGGTCCGTGTTATAGTGGGTATATACTACTCAATCGACTTGGGGTTTGTATGAATATGTTTGCCATTAAATTTCCGTTTTCTCTAATAGGCACAGTGCCTATTTGAGAAAACGGCATTGTATTGTAACTTAGAGGAGAGACTATTGAGTTGGTGACACAATGAGGGTAATCGCCCACTTCACACACTCTTGTGTTGGCCGCGATCATGATTCTACATTTATATGCATATGTCTGTGTAGAGAATTTTATTGTGAGTTCAGTGATATAAAATTTAACGCTGTAGGACTAATGTGGAGCTGACAACAAACAAAAGAGTATGAACATTTTGTAGCTGTTTGGTTTGTAGCTGTTTGGGTGTACGGCGAGACGGCGAGTGATCTACTGTTTTTATTTATTTCGTGGTGGAATAGCTAATGCTTTGGTTACATTTTATACATATGATCTTGTAGAGAATTTTATTGCCAACACATTGATACCAAAAGGAAATACATAGCTCGAGAATTGGTGTCAGGAGAGTGAAAAGTTTACACACTATTTGGTGTTTACGCTCATGAGAAAAAAACTGCGCGCACAATGCGCAGAGTTTTTTCGCTGGTACCGGGTGCATCAAAGTGTTTTAATACAAATTCCCTAACAAAGGAAAATGGGAAGGGCAAATTTATCTACCTTAATAATCGCTCCTGGATGCTGTAGTATCTGCAGAACATAGTGGCGAAGTGTAGCTCCTCTAGGACTCCACAATTCTGAAGTTGGTTCCTCCCTCAGTAGTTGGCTTGGTTGATCTCAAAAGGTAAGCTGTTCCCTATCACAGAGTTCCTCTCTTGGTCGGCTAGGAGGCAGCAAATGTCACATTTCCTCCCTGGTGTCCTCACACTGGAATACTGGTCCACTTCTCTTCTACCGTAGATGTGTAGTGCAACTGCTTCTCCTCGGTTGTTGTTACTGCTACACTGGACCAGGACTCCACCACCCGAGCTCCTTTACGTGGCTCCTCACTGCTGGAATGGCCTGCAGGTTGCACCTCAATCCCCCAGCGCCGCTTCGAGACAAACTTGGAATTCCACCATCATTGAGCCTCGAGTGAACCTCTTTCACTGACCAGTCCCCTCTACAGTTCCTTGGAAGTCGACTGGACACTCCTCATTGTTTGTCGAGAATTTCTTGAGAATTCAGTCCCTCTGGAGGCTTAACTCTCTCCAAAACTTGGTACCGCCGAGCATTGCACCTGCCCACTCTTAACACTTGGTGGCTAGTGACCACAGATTTCCCCACCCCCGACGTCACGCCAAGTAATGCCCGGAGCGCTTCCCAATTGGTCAGTATGGCCAAGCCCCTACAACTGACCAATCACGTCCCTTTTTTTACAAACCGGTTCCAAAATCCTCTGGAATATCCTTGGGGTATACTCCAGTTGAACTGCCATTTTATGGTGGAGGCCTCTATTTTCTCTGGCCCCTTCCCTATTCAAACTTAAAACACAAATGTCTTTGTGGCATCTTGCCTCCTTTTAAGATTTATAAACTAAAACTGGGCTGCCTCTAGATATGTACAATGAGGGGTGGGAGGGGGAGTATGACTTACAGATGGGAGAGGAGAATATTAGCTGGACTTCTGTAACACAAGTGACCATCAAATGAAGTTTTAAATCAATTTATTACCTGACAGGTCAACCTAGCTATTCCCAACTGGTGACAACACCAATGTCTGCCCGGACTTCCCAAGCCTGATCATAAGACATTATTTCAGAATGTGCCCACAAACAGATGACAGGGACCTACTCCAAGTTTAGCCCCTTTAGCATGAGGAGTGGTTCTCTTTAGGATCTACAGCTTTTCCATGATAAGAAATGACAAGAATTGAGGTTTCTTGGAGTTCTCCTACAAGACATTGTGGCAAGTTCTTTGTCCTCCCTGGTTTAAGATGTTTTGCTCAAGAAGATAGTTGAAGATTATCATTTTCCCTCAATCATTCCTGTATCAAGGTCATCATACTGCAAGCCATTTTCCTGCCTGTAATTACAAAAGTAGTTATAGTACAAGATCAACAACAATTGTGTTCCATCTTTCCTGTATTTGTCATATAATGCTTCCAAGTTTTAATTGGTTTTGGTATAAACTATCCTTTCATTAATATTATTCCACAAGTCTTATCACTCTGCTTAGGAAAAAAACTTAGATTTTTTCAGCAATTTTTTTCCTTGAATTTATAGCTTCTTGGTCTTGATTTTGCTGGCCACTCTTCCCTAGTGGAGTAAATTGGTCCGTACATTTTGGTGATCTGCGAGTTTCCTTGCATAGGCCAATAAGCCTTTTTCAGTTCCCTTTATTATATTCTATAGTTTCCACTATCTCATCTTGTTAGCTCCTGGGCTCTGAATACCCTTAACCACTGTGCTGCGCCAACAGAGAAAACTCGGTCAGTTGGAAACTGCGCCAACTGAGAAAACGCCTTTAGAATATTTCATACCCATTCAAGATGTGTGCGCAGTAGGTTGTGTACGAAATGGACTCTTAGAACCTCCAGTGAGAGGCAGCTATCTTGAAATTATCTTGAGATGATTTCGGGGCTTTTTTTTTTAGTGTCCCCGCGGCCCGGTCTTCGACCAGGCCTCCACCCCCAGGAAGCAGCCCGTGACAGCTGACTAACACCCAGGTACCTATTTACTGCTAAGTAACAGGGACATAGGGTGAAAGAAACTCTGCCCATTGTTTCTCGTCGGCGCCCGGGATCGAACCCGGGACCACAGGATCACAAGTCCAGCGTGCTGTCCGCTCGGCCGACCGACTCCCTAAATCTCGGAAAAAAGCTAGCTATCTTGGAAAAAAATCCCAGAATGCCCTAGGGCTGCTGGCTGGGTTAGTATTGAGTGAGCAACCATGGGTGACGCACGCGCCTCTGCCTCCCAAACACCTGTCCGATGCGGTGTTGAAAGATCACGTTCTGTCGGTGAAATTCAGACTGTATTGTTTGAAGAACATAAGGGTCATGATACAGTATTGGTGAAGCTAGGCGCAATAAGGACCTAACACAAAGGTTGGATGCAAGTGATACAGCACCTATGAGGACGATACAGCTAGCATATCCAGTTGTAGCTCTGAGCACCACCCTTGCCCACCTATGCCATCTCCAATTTATAATGCCTTATGCGTTTTTGTTTTTGTATTGGCATCCTTGGTGATATTTAACTGCCCTCTGAAATTCCGCACATTTGATGGTGCTATGTAGATTTTCCGGTTTGGTACCTTCTTTTGATAATTACTTTTTTCACCCTTGATGCCCCTGGTCACCTAGCAGTAAGTAGGTACCTGGGAGTTACAGCTGCTATAGGCTGCTTCCTGTACTTACCTAGTTGCCTAGTTGTGCTTGCGGGGGTTGAGCTCTGGCTCTTTGGTCCCGCCTCTCAACAGTCAATCAACTAATGTACAGGTTCCTGAGCCTACTGGGTTCTATCATATCTACACTTAAAGCTGTGTATGGAGTCAACCTCCACCACATCACTTCCTAATGCATTCCATTTGTTTACTACTGACACTGAAAAAATTCTTTCTAATGTCTCTATGGCTCATTTGGGCAATCAATTTCCACCTGTGTCCCCTAGTGTGTGCTCCCCCCCCATTGTGTTAAAAAGTCTGTCTTTATCTACCCTATCAATTCCTCTGAGAATCTTGTATGTGGGGATCATGTCCCCTCTTAACTCTTCTGTCTCCCAATGATGTGAGGTTTAATTCCTGTAGTCTCCTCTCGTAGCTCATACCCCTCAGTTTGGGATACTAGTCTGGTGGTAAAACTTTGAACCTTTTCCAGTTTAGTCTTATGCTTGACTACATATGGACTCCATGCTGGGGCCAGCATACGCCAGGATTGGTCTGACATATGTGGTATATAATGTTCTGAAAGATTCCTTGCACAAGTTTCTAAAGGCCGTTCTTATGTTAGCCAACCTGGCATATGCCGCTGATGTTATCCTCTTGATATGAGCTTCAGGGGATAGGTCTGGCGTGATATCAATCCCTAGGTGTCTCTCTCTCTGTCTCTCTGACTCTTGAAGTATTTTATCTCCCAAATGATACCTTGTATCTGATCTCCTGCTCCCTACACCTATATTCATTACATTACATTTGCTTGGGTTAAACTCTAACAACCATTTGTTCGACCATTCCTGCAGCTTGTCCAGGTCTTCTTGAAGCCTCAAGCTGTCCTCCTCTGTCTTAATCCTTCTTATAATTTAGGAGTGTGTGTGTGTGTGTGTGTAATTACCTAAGTGTAGTTACAGGGTGAGAGCTACGCTCGTGGTGTCCCGTTTACCCAGCACTCTGTCATATAACGCTTTGAAACTACTGATGGTTTTGGCCTCCACCACCACCTCACTTAACTTGTTCCAACCATCTACCACAATGTGAAAGTGAATTTTCTTATATTTCTTCGGTATCTTTGTTTAGTTTAAATCTATGACTTGTTTTTGAAGTTCCAGGTCTCAGGAAATCTTCCCTATCAATTTTGTCAATTCCTGTTATTATTTTGTAGGTAGTGATCATATCACCTCTTTTTCTTATGTCTTCTAGTTTTGGCATATTTAATGTCTCTAACCTCTCCTCGTAGGTCTTGCTCTTCAGTTCTGGGAGCCACTTAGTAGCATGTCTTTGCACCTTTTCCAGTTTGTTGATGTACTTCTTAAGATATGGGTACCACACAATCACTGCATATTCTAGCTTCGGCCTAACAAAAGTCATGTGTGTGTAATTACCCAACTGTAGTTACAGGATGAGAGCTACGCTTGTGGTGTCCCGTCTACCCAGCACTCTTTGAAGCTACTGACGGTTTTGGCCACTACAGTACCACCTTCTCACTTAACATGTTCCAACCGTTTACCACTGTTTGCGAAAATGAATTTTCTTATATTTCTTCAGCATCTTTGTTTAGTAAGTTTAAATCTATGACCTCTTGTTCTTGAAATTCCAGGTCTCGGGAAATCTTCCCTATCAATTTTATCAATTCCTGTTACTATTTTGTACGTAGTGATCATAGCGCCTCTTTTCTTCTGTCTTCTAGTTTTGGCATATTTAATGCCTCTAACCTCTCCTTGTAGCTCACCATTTAGTGTGTGTGTGTGTGTGTGAAAATTAGGATTAAGGACTTGCCCAAAATGCTATGCGTGCTAGTGGCTGTACAAGAATGTAAGAACTCTTACATTCTTTATTTATATATAAATAAATAATAAATAAGATGTATTAAAACAAACAACTACCTGGACAATCTTGGCATACACATGCACTCTTATTAGTGGCAAGCGACTGCTAGTTACCACTAGATAGCAGCCCTGGCCACCCCATGTGTGTATTAACCAGCAGGCTTCCCCTATCCATGTACTTGATGCTCCTGGATAAATACAGTTTTTCTGTGGGGAGCCCCATCGGCTCCCTGAAACTATCATCACTGATTAAGTGCCATACTACCAAACGTCATCAATTGCGTAGTTCTTTTTTGCCTACCGGGGATCATGATTTTCTGGGTGAGCCCCGGAGAGTCCAAACCGGAGCTCGCCCAGAAAATGGCATTTCGTTACATTCATTGCTGGTTTTTTGGGTTCAGCCACAGTCCTTAGATAAGTGTAGGCCTTCCTTTTTGACTCTCCATTGGTTCATTGTCTCAACCGGGGGATGAGGGTTTTTTCTGTCTCTTTGGAGCTGGACTCTTAACATGTAGTTCGTCTTATGTTTTCTCGGGGTTGGCTCTATGTACTAGCCTAGTTGTGCTTGCAGGAGTTGAACTTCGGCTCTTTGGTCTCGCCTCTCAACTGTTAATCAACTAGTGTAAAGGTTCCTAAGTCTATTGGGCTCTTATCATATTTACATTTGAAACTGTGAATAGAGTCTGACTCCACCACATCACTGCCTAGTGCATTCCATTTGTTAACTACCCCTCACACTTAAAAAAATTCTTTCTAATGTTTTTGTGACTTATCTGAGTACTAAGTTTCCACTTGTATCCCCTTGTTCATGTTCCGCCCATGCTAAATAGTTTGTCTTTGTCTACCCTGTCAATTCCTCTGAGAATTTTGTAGGTGGGGATCATGTCTTGCCTAACTCTTGGTTTAATTTTCAGTCTTTCCTCGTAACTCATGCCTCTCAAGGTCTGGGACTAGCCTGGTGGCATACCTCTGAGTCCTCTTTAACTTTGTTGTGTGGTTTAACTAGGTATGGACTCCAGGCTAGAGTTGCATACTCCATGATTGGTGTGACTTATGTGGTATACAATTTTCTGAATGATTCCTTACAAAAGTTTTTAAAGGCTTATGATGCCCAATGTAGATGCTGAGTCACAATAATGTGGTTGAAGAAATTATGACCAAACCACAACCTAGAAGATGGAGAAGTGATGACGTTTAGGTCCGTCCTGGTCCAGGATGGACCGAAACGTCGTCGCTTCTCCATCTTCTGGGTTGTGGTTTGGTCATAATTGGCACATCTAGCATATGCCACTGATGACATCCTTTTGATGTGGGCTTCTGGGGACAGGTTCGGTGTGGTGATAACCCCCCAAAATTTTTCTCTCTACTAGACTCTTGAGTGATTTCACCTCCCAGATGGTACCTTGTGCTTAGCCTCAAATACAAGGTGTGTTTGTTTGGATGATGCAAAAATAATTTTTGCATCATCAATAAACATTGAAAGGAATGAGTCTATAAACTCTTGAAGACCATTTACATATATCAGAAATCGGTTGGGTCCAAGTACACAGCCCTGTGGGACTCTGCTTGTGACATCTCGCCACTGTGAGATCTTCCCCTCATGGTAACTCGCTGTTTTCTGTTACTTTGATACTACGCTATTCACTGGAGCACCTTACCTGTTATTCCTGCCCGTTTCTCTAACTTTTGTAACAGCCTCTTATAAGATACTGTCTCAAAGGCTTTCCTTTCAAGAAAATGCAGTCGGCCCACCCTTCTCTTTGTTGCCTGATCATAGAATTCTATTAAACCTGCAAGGCATGAGTTACCATTCCTGAACTCATGCCAGTGGTGTTACAAAGCTCTTCTCCCGATGTTCTATGAGCCTTTCCTCAAGATTTTCTCCATCACCATGCACGGTATGCAGGAAACTGGATTGTAGTTCAGTGCCTCTTACCCATCACTATCTTTGTATATTGAGACTATATTAGCTGTCTTCCAGATTTCCAGTAGGTCTCATGTTTCCAGTGACTTGTTATGCACCCTGGAGATTGGCACACAGTGCTTCTGCACCCTCTTTTAGTGTCCATGATGATATTCTGTTAGACCCAACAGCCTTTAGTCACATTCAGCTCTAACAGATTCCTTTTGACCTCATCTCTGGTAAGCTCCAATTCAGATGATGAGTCACAATAACGTGGCTGAAGAAATGACAAAACCACACATGAGAAGATGGAAAAAAATTACATTTTGGTCCTTCCTGGACCATTATCAAGTTGTGTGAATGACTTGATAATGGTCCAGGATGGACTGAAATGTCGTCGTTTCTCCATCTTCTGATGTGTGGTTTGGTCATCAAGCTCAAAATCCTCCAAGGTTGCTTGATTTACCACCACCTTTCTTAGTACAGAGACTTATCTTTGCTCTATTGAGAAGAGTGGCTGTGGAGCAATTTTGGTTGGGTCTTGGCATTACTTACGATGTCCTTTTCATACTGTCTCTGCTTCTCTCCTCACACTGAGGTACTCATTCCTGGCCCACTGGTATCTTCCTCTGCTCTCTAGTGTTCTGTTCCATGCAGTTCATGTCCAGGGGAGTGTCCAGCGCCCAAGCCGATGATCTTTCTGTTCCGTCCCATCTCCACGGAGTGGACCATCAATGCCAACTCCTTCCAATGTAGGCTCCAATAATTGAGCCTACTCCTTCCCCTGTCAGCTTCCGAAAGAGGATCGCCTCTTTTGAAAGATAAGTCCGGTGATGCACCTGTTTCCACCACCTCCTCCGATCTTCACATGTGGAGTTTTTGACGCATATTTATCGACATCTCTATGGTAATCAGGTTTGTGGGGAGGATATTTATTTTATTCTGTTTTATTTTAATTTATAAGTTACCAGTATAGTCAATTATTAAAGTAAGTAGACTATGATTTTGTTTTAAATTATATAGCAGTGGACTATATAATGTTAACTCCTCGCAAATATATCCCATAAACTTGGGGTTTTCAATTTATTAATATCTTAAGCTAGAGCAAATTAATTTAATTACAGTGGAACCTCAAGTGACGAGCGACTCCAGTTATGAGCATTTCGAGTAGCGAGCGAGCATCTCGCAGAAAATGTCTCGACTGACGAGCTTTCGTTCGATTGACAAACTACATGGGGTTTCCTAGCGTTCCCGCTGGTGCTCAGACGCCTCCAACGACAGTGTTGTTGTTGTTTTGCAAGACGATCGGTGCCAGAACGGATTAAATTTCTTAATTGAGGCACCACTGATAATTATCGTTATTTAATAAATTTTAATTAATTAAAATTTATTAGATAACATTTAATTATGATAGATGAAACTAACTTGCTCTATCCTGAAATTAAGAACTTATAGGACAACTTAGCTGTTCTAGTAAATGGATGCTTGTAATGGCAGCACCCTGGATGTAAAGTCCAGTTGTTTATGTACTGTATGTATTTTTAATGAAAATTTTGACACAAAGGGCATTTTGAAAAAACTGTTGGTAATATATTGTTGTGCATAAATGTCAGAAATAAGAAATTATAATATGTATGTAGGTATATTGCATTAATACTTTATATACATTATCATTGAACTGTTCCAATTATGAGCTTGAATTATCTTATACAGTATACAGTATTCATGTATATCTTGCTGTTTTATTTTGTTCCTTCTTAGTGTTTATTCAAATGTTGAACTTTAGTAAAGTACCTTGTGGGTAGGCTCTTGTGTGCTGTTCTTAGGTAGCTTCTGCTTCCCTATCTTTCCTGTTTTAGTGGTGCTTAACACTTTCAAACTCTTGTAACGCCGTTGGCGTCACCAATTTTTCTCGAGTCCTAGCCTGTAACGCGAGCGGCGTCCTCAATTTAAAAGATGTTAAAAATTTTAATTTTATCTGATCAATCTGGGAGTGGTTTTAAAATGAGTGCCTTTAAATTGCACACAATTTGATACCAAAATGAAAGATGTAACACGAAACATGATATCAGAACACTTGAAAGATTATAAATACATTTTTGGTCAAAATTGTAAAATATAAGTTAAAATTCTATTTATTGTGCTATTATTATGGGACTAGTTTTAAAATGCACGCCTTTAGATTGCAAACAATTTGATACCAAAATGAAAGATGTAACACAAACATTTATGTCAGAACACTGGAGAGATATAAATAATAGTAATGATGAGTGTCAAAAATTAAAATATTTGTTAAAATTTCAGTTATTGCTCTATTATTATGCGACTAGTTTTAAAATACGCACCTTCGTATTGCGAACAATTTGATTTGATACCAAAATGAAAGACATAACACGAAAATTGATGTTATCAAACTGAACGAGTATACACATTAGGCTGCGGTGAGCAAATTGCTCATTCACGGGCAACTTTAGGCTTTGCTGCGGGAAGTCACGCTGGACTTTTGGACATTATATGCATATACACCTGCATGGAATTTAATTGTTAACACAATGATACCAAAACAAATGACGTAGCACGAGAATTAAGATGAGAAAACTGAAACGAGTATACACATTTTACTGATTTTGTGCGCTCACGGGCAACTGTTGCCAACTTTAGGCTTTGCTGTGAGGGAGTCACACTAGGCTTTTGGACATTATATGCATATACACCTGTAGGGAATTTTATTACGAACACAATGATACCAAAATGAATGAAGTAGCACGAGAATTAAGGCGAGAAAACTGAAACGAGTATACACATTTTGGTATATAGGGACCCGTGGAAGTTTGAAGGTTGTACCCCCGGCGCGCTCGCCTGCACGCCGGGGGCATGACCTTTAAGTTTGTGGTGCGCATGCCCAGGGCACAAAAGTGTTAAGCAAAATACACCCAAAGCGATCTGTTTCTTTGCCCTGCCTGAAGACCTATGTATTCCCCACTCCCCTTCATCATTAAGTTGTGCATACCCAGCAGCTGCAGCATCTGGGGAAGCAACACTTGGTGGAGGGGCCTCTCACGGGTTCTGCCTTGGTATGACATGAGGAGCTCTCATATGATGCTCCTGGGCTGGTGTGGGTTGCCACACCCACCACCTCTCTTGATGTCATATGTGCAAAGGAACCCTTACTTAGGGTTCATGCTCAGGTCATCATCAGAGAAGATGCTCTCAGAGGTAGGTTTTGGGTGTCTTAAATATAACATTAGAAAGGAGTCTTTGCACCAGCATATAATATTAAAAAGGCAGAGCAATGATTTGAGCAATTGACTCTTTCTTATGCTGGCTCACGCTCAGCTCTTTTGGTGCCCTAGTAAGTGGTACAGTATCTAATAATTTTGAGACCCAACCATTTTACTTGCATAGATAATGGGTCCAACAAAATCTTAGGCTTGTGGGGTGGGTGACCAGGCTCTCGAGTCGGACAATCGTGGAAATTGGTTACCCCTCCCTCTCCTGAGAAGGTGCAACCTGCATGCTCCATGGTTTCTGATGTGCTTGACCCTGACCCAGCTTGGTGTTTGCATCACCCTTCTGATCCTCCTCTTACTCCCATCACTTCATTGGCAGTGACATCTTTGATGTCCTTGTTGGTGACCGATTCATCAATTAGTGACATCTCTGCTATAACAGTGCTTTTACTCTTTCTATTGAGGGAGTACAGTATTGTAATTGCAGTTGAACTTGCAGCACTCCTGCACATTCTTTCAAGTTTTGTGATTTATTTGCTTTACCTATGTGGGCAAAATATTTTGATGTTGGCATCAGTCAATGTGAATGTTGTTCTAGAACTACCAGGGACCACAAGCCAGAACCTGGCCTCCCTCAGGAGAGGCATGAGGAGCAATGGCCTATTCTAGAAACCCCCCATGTGGTTGGAAGCATTCTATGTCTGCCATTGACCAAGTCAAGCACCCAGAAAGGTAAGCGCCCCAAAACAAACTTCTATTCTGGTTAAGGAATTGCTACTGAAAGCCGAACTAGTGGACAGAACTCCCCAAATGAAAATGAGCATGACGTCACCGTGCCACTGTCTGTGGAGCTCCCCGGGAGGGGGAAGGGAAAGCTCCAGACTCTCACGCCTGGCTATCCACACCACAGTTCTGTGGCTGGATTATATAAAAAAAAAAAAAAAAAAAACGACAGGAGGGAGGGAGGGTTGTTGGGGAGCCTCCAGGTCTCACCGAGAAAATGGCATTTCATGACATTCAGTGCTGGTTTTCTCTGGAAGGAGGGGGGGGGGGTAGCCCATTTGACTCCCTGGAGCTACTTACCCAAAGACAAAAACAAGAGGGACATACCCTGGAGGGGGTTGGCACTCGTTCCCCAACTCGAAGTCGAGACAACTGGCTGCAACCACTGACCCAACGGGACACAGGTCTGACCAGGTCTAGGAACATTGACAAGGTAGCGAGCGGGCAGGACCCTGTTTGACCTCCAAAAATCCTACACCCGAATGGCAGCCCTAGACATGCTACTGAAGACAGCAACCAGCGCAGCAAGGTCGACCACAGACTGGCCTCTGTGGTTGTCCCCCGACCACAGAGGCCGTGATCGAGGGACGCGACCGGTCTCCACCATCGAGTAACGGTGGAGAGCTGCGACCTGACACAACATAAGATGCACCCCGGCTTAAACAACCAAGCATCAACAACCCAAGGACCCCTCCGGAAAGAAGCGGTCTCTTTCGCTTCTTAAAAGGAGAAAGAAAAAGGAGGAGATAGGTGGTAGGTTTGTTCGGAGAAAACGAACAAACTTACCACCAGGAAACCCCTGCACCAGAGGAGAGCATGAAGCTCCCTGACCCAACCCCCTCCAAGAGGCCAATACCAACAAGAAAAGGGCCATGGAGAAACAAACCTGAACCGAAGGGGCTACCACAAACTGAGGAGAAAAAGAGAGCACTCAATCCAAAGACCAGGACGGTTCAGGCGGACACATGAGCAGGCCGGAGATAAAACAATGCCTGAGACAGCTTGCGGAATGATTCAGAAGTAACATCAATGCAGAACGCAAGCTGCAGCAGCTCTGCCAATGTCGCACGATATGAGGCGGCAGTATTTGGCATAAGATGACAATCTTGGAACAACCACTAAAGAAAGGACAAGACAACCCTATAAGATACAGAAGATTGCTAGAGGCAGAAGGGATGTCCCTGAAGAAACCAGAACAGCCAACGAAGTTAAACCTGACCTGGCGGGAAGACAGGTCAGGTTTAACTCCCTACGGGCCCCTCAG
The DNA here is from genome assembly GCF_040958095.1 of Procambarus clarkii. Taxonomy (NCBI): domain Eukaryota; kingdom Metazoa; phylum Arthropoda; class Malacostraca; order Decapoda; family Cambaridae; genus Procambarus; species Procambarus clarkii. The sequence continues at coordinate 26,863,694 of NC_091170.1, forward strand.
AGAACCAATAAATACAACATTGGACGACAACAAGCAGAAGGGAGAAGAGAACCTAAGAGCCAGAGGCCCAGGCAGACCGCTAGCCAGGACAACTCTGGAACCTCATAACGAACCCAGGGAGGAAATGAAGATCCAAACCTGAACGAAAAAGGATCCAACATGGAGGCATAATCCAGGTCACGCAGGGGGTAAGCAGCAATGGCTTCTTGCACCTCATGAGTCGGGAACGGGAATGGGAAGCCGAATGCCTCCGGAAGGACAGGCCTGAAGGCACACTGAACTAAACCCGGGGAGGGGGCCGACACCAACCCAACTCATACAAGTCGGGGGAAAAGAAAACCCCACCCTTCATAACAGGAAACCCCGCCAAGAGGGCACAAAAACCCAAACGGGGTCCAATAGGGCTCAAGACCCCCAAGGTAGCCCCTTCCCTGCCCCGGGAACCTCCATAGCAGTACCCGGGGCCGAGCCAGTCCCACCAAAGGCCCGGTCTCACAAGAAAAAGCCGGGGCAGCCAGAAAAACACTTAAGGAAGGAGGCCCACTGGTCAAGCCCATATGCTGGAGGAACAGACTCGAATGCCTCTGTCGCCACCCCGGAAAGGGCATCTCCCGAGACTGCCAGTCTCTCCAACCCAACTAAACCCCGCCCCGACTCCAAAACCCTCAGACACCACAGAGCCAGAAGCAGGGGAAGGAAGGTTGAATACCACAACAAACCACAGCAGGAAAAGGACAAGAGGGCGTGGACTAAACCAAAGTCAAAGCAACCAACACCCCAAGCCCGGGTCCCTATAACCAAAACGGGGCAGCCTCGAGGCTTCTGGGTCAGCAACCAACCTAATCTATCATGCAATGCCCGAGCTGCCTGCACCTGAACAGAATCATCAGTGGACTGGGTGAACTGAGTCACAGACAACCATCAAAACTCAGACTCTGGGTTGAAAGTATCACCGACCCAGCAGGCAGGATGACGGAGGCTGAAGTGTTGAATGCCACCTCGAGACAAGGGGACAGAGCAACCTTCAAACTTCCACAAGGCGAGAGGGGACTCGGGGGATGCATCCATTGGACCCAAGTGCCCCCACAGGGTTTCCCAGGGTCCTTAGACGGGAAACATGCTAGGGGAAGGCCAGGCAGGGTACTGCTAATGAGCGCCCAAGTCTACCAAGAAAACTGCTAAAACCTGAACCCCCAGGACGTGTCCACTCACAGGGGGTCTAGCAGAGGACCACCAAGCAAAACAGGGGGGGGAACCAAAACCAAAGGAAAATGCTCCATCAGGCAGGAAACAAAAAGAAAAAAGAAAAACCCCACAAGAGGACAATGTACCCAGGCGGAACAGAGCCGGCCGCTATGAGAGCGCCCCCTACCAGTACAAACTACCCCTACCCAAAGGCAAACAAGGATGCATGAAACACCTCAGCACACCAAGGGTGGTCAATCACCGAGCAGCAAATGACCAAGCAGAGGTAGATCCCAAGGTGACTTGTGGAAGGTGGCCCCAAGTTCCAAGGGCAGTACTTACAGGGCACCTAAGAAAGGAGACCCTAGGTGCATGCAGCCAGAGTACTTGTGAAATTATTCCTGGCTCATGCCCCACCAGAGAAACAGCACCACACCATAAGGCACAGAGCTGGACAGGAAAACAGGAACCAGAGTCGCACGATCATTGCCAATCACATCAGCCAAAGAACTGAGGTCTGGGGCTCCCACTTCCCCTCCTGGGAAAGGGGAAGCTGCACAGACAGCGGTGAGGTGATGGTGACGTCAGGCTCATTTTGCTCATTTTCATTTGGGGTGTTCTGTTCACTAGTTTGGCTTTCAGCAGCAATTTCTTAACCAGAATAGGGGTTTGCTTTGGGGGGTGCTTACCTTTCTGGATGTCTGACCCGGTCGATGGCAGACATGGAATGCTTCCAACCACATGGGGGTTTCTATAGGCCATTATTCCTCGTACCTCTTCTGAGGGGGCCAGGTTCTGGTTCATGGTCCCCAGTAGGCCTAGAACTTCATTCAATGATGCCAAAGTCTAATATATCCATATCAGCCTGGATAGCTCTGGGGAGCTAAAGGGGCCCTCCCAGGAAAAACTGTTCATAACTTTTGCAAGACCAAAATTGGAATATGGAACAGTTTTATGGAGCCCATATTTCAAGAAACATATCAATAAAATGGAAAAGGGACAAAGGTAAACTACAAAATGGCTTCCAGAACTGAAAAACAAGTTATGAAGAGATACTAGATGCATTAAATATGCCAAAACTAGAAGTTAGAAGAAAATATACTGTCTCCACTCGATCATCCAGGACTATATGGGAAGGACCCTCAGCCGGATTAGCACATTGTTCTGATAATGGTACTTTTTCATCTATGAGTCCAAAACTAACCATTTCCAACTATTTTTATACTACAAACAACATAATTTGAAGTGCCATGCCACATATAATTATTAAATATCCAACTAGAAACCTCAACTTACCTTGTTGTTGTTCGTCTTCTTGATTGATGACACACATCTTGAAGTTAAAAATTCTTGACAATTTACATAACTTATAGTAACACAACACTAAAATTAACACTTAAAATTACTGTACAGTTCATTAGGCAAAGTTAGTTTTCACTGTCAGCTGAGGAAGCCTCACTGGTTGAAGGCACTTGGGTTGCGTGTGCCGCCTCACTTGTTGAAGGCGCTTGGGTTGCGTGTGCCGCCTCACTTGTTGAAGGCGCTTGGTTTGATTTTCGTACCATATAAGAATCAAGTGTTGCTTGCCTTCTGTGTTCACTGGCCAGTTGTATGATCAGCTCTTTTGTTCGCCTAAGGTACGGATACATGTTTCCAACCTCTGGATGAGCACAATTAGATGAAAAATTTATTAATCCGTCAACATAGGTCATGAGTACACTGTATTTCGTGGTCATTGGTGTTGGTTCTTCACTGCCTTCTTCATCCTCTTCGTCGACCTCACCAGTAACAGACTGGAGAATCTCGTCTTCACTCATCACACCATATCCTGGGTCATTGGCATCTTGTTCAAGCCAATCAACCACATCTTGTCTTTCTAAGTTTTTGCTGGCATTTCTAAACATTCCATGGATTTCATCTATAAATCCATTTCTGCATCCTCCTCATTTCTGACCGTAGACGTGTGGAGTTTTTTCCAGGAATTTTTCAAAGTCGTTTCCTTTAATTCACTCCACACCTTGGCCCAGTTATAGATGACTTCCTTGATTGTATAATTCAAATTCTGAAGTTTTTTTTAGCCCTGTTATCCACACCGAGTTCAATATCTTCCGGAAGAGGCAAAACCACCAAAACTTAGTTTAGCATCTTTTTGGTGTACAACCTCTTCGTGGCACAGATAACTCCCTGATCCATAGGCTGAATGAGAGGTTGTGTTAGAAGGAAGTGCCATACACGTTACCTTGCCATCATGTGAGGTTAACGTGTCAATTTTGGTGTGGGCAGGCGCATTAACAAGCAACAGTAAAGCCCGAACTTTGCTTGGCTTTATTTTGAGTTTCTTTGATAGGCACGAACTTCCCTGCAGAACACGTCATGAAACCAGGAAAAAAAGATCTCCTGTGTAAACCATGCATTTTTTGAGTTATAATATTTCACTGGCAGTCTGTCCATGCAATGTTGCAAGGCTCTTGGTTTCTTAGATTTGCCAACAATTGCACACGTGATTCTGTCTGTGCCGTCGGCATTCGCACACATCATGGCCGAGAGCCTGTCCTTGCAAACCTTACGTCCTGGCACACAACCCTCACTCCTCATTGCTAGAGTTTTTTCTGGTAAACTCCTCCAATACAACCCAGTTTCATCTACATTATAAATTTGATACAAATATATATTATTTGCCTACAATATATTCTCGTAATTTATGTTTAAATGGTTCTACACTGCTTTCATCTGCACTCAATTTTTCACCAACAATTTTCCTCTTCACAATATTGTGCCTACCCTTGAACCTTGCAACCCACCCTTCACTCGCTTCGAAATTCTTTATTCCAAGGCTTGCAGCAAACCTGCTTGCAGCATTTTGTATTTCTGGGCCGCGAATTGTCATGCCAGCTGTGCGGTGCTGAGCAAACCACTTGTATACAGCCTCATCCAACTGCACATGCGTCAAAGTTTTCATAGTTTTTCTACCACAACCTCTGCTAGTGCTTGCACCTTCACTTTCACAGGTTGAAATGAATTGCATAAATTTCTCTTTTTGTTTCCTTATATCAGAAACAGTACTAGTGCCTATATTAAATTCCTTGGCAACACTTGAGGTCGACCGGCCATGTTCACAAAGTTGTATAACACGTAGCTTGTCCTTAAGTGTTAGGACAACCTTCTTCCCCTTACCACTTCCAGAACGATTCATGCTGCTACCAGACATAGTCTTGGCCAAAAATGTTCCAAGTTACTATGAAAATAAAAAAGTTACTTAAAAAAATATTTCACTAATGGCGCGGCACTGTGGTGTAACACGAGGGTAGAGAGCACATGGCTTGACCAGGCCTGGACAGGTCCAGTCGGGGCAGGGAGGAGGCACGTTACGTAGGCTGCCAGGAGGAAAAAAAATATATATTTTTGAAGGAAACTTCAGCCTGTGCAAATTGTTTTTAGGAAACTTGTATGGAATTTTTTATTATATAATTACTAGTATTTCTTTTGATTTTGGCTATGATGAATTGTTCTAAAATTGATAGTAATTACTGTAGTGTAGTGTATAGGCCGCTCCCCCATCCCCCCTTATCTTCCCAGGTGGTCCCTCCCAACGCTCCCCTCTCTCCCGACACCACCCACCCCAATCCCACCTACACCATGCGCCTCGAGTCACGGGCAGACGGGATTAATACCGTATGGCCCGCCTCATGTTTTCATATATGGACAAAGCCATGATTATCCGGGCGACTGACCGAATATTGTAATTTCGGCAGAAAATTAACCGGGCCTCAACATTTTGTCCGACAAAACCAGCTTTAATCTGGTCCCTGTGGCTATTTTGGCCGGATATTGTGATAACTTTATCCGATCGCGATTTTGGCCATATATGGGCGTTTTCCGGACGTTTGAATCCCGGATAATCGCAGGTTACAGTATTATGATAACCACATACATAATAATAAGAATTGAACTGACAATGTGGAATTCCTAAAACTGGCAACCTCAAGAACAAGAAGGCATAGATTCACGCTAAGGAAATAGGTGCCAGAAAAAATATTATAAATTTTTCTTTTGCAGAATAGTAGACAGTTGAAACAAGTTGAGTGAAAAAGTTGAGGAAGCCAAACTATCTGTATTTTCAAAGTGTTAAATGGCAGAATGCTGGGAAGACGGGACACCATGAACGTAGCTCTCATACTGTAACTACATTTAGGTAATTACATCTCTGCTATCAAGTCAACATCTCTTTTGAGGTATATGAACTTAATTTTACTGTTGGTTTACTTTATTATAAATATTTTTGTTCAGAACTTTATACTCGACAATCCTGTAAGAAAAGTGTGTTAAGGTACAGTACAGTACTGTACTGTACTTTAAACAAAACTTGTGGGGGATGGCATAATTATGGTTTGTTAAGTGTTATGGAAGCTGGCTGAGAAATATGTTGTACAGAGGCGCTATGTATAGTTGTTGGCATTACCAAGATTTAAGATATACTGGGACTCTAGTTTAAAGTTGGGCTTAAAAGTGCTTGTAGAGTTAACTTCAAATTTTCATTAGGATCTTTGCTCTTTACTTTAAACAAATTGTTTGGGGCTACAGCTTATTACAGCCTGCATCAGGAAATAATTCAATGTCAATAATATGCTGCTAGTTTGAACATGGGGATAGAAACATGCTTATGATAGGTATGGTAATTTAAAAAATACAACTACAGGTACCAGTAATGCCAATGATGATAACTGGTTAGAGTAAAATGCTCTAGGACAGATTTAAATTGATTTCAGATTGAACAATTTAGACAAATATTCTAATTCTCAGGAGCTAAAGAGATGGGGAGAAGGGTGTGGGATAGGAATCCGTTTCTCTAGACCTCTCAGCTTAGGTAACCCATTAGTCTTTTGGCCTAATGAGATGATATATCTAGTTCATCATTTGTTAAATTAAATGGAACCTTTGTATATAATTTTTCAGTAGGCTGATGGTGACCGAATTCTCTCAACCCCTAAACCTGTATCTTCATTAATTGGTGATGCAGCTATGGGTAAATCTTCATCATCCCACTCAGAATAATTAGCACGGTATTGTGAAGAGTTTGGATTATTTTCCTGATTGCGACACTTTTCTAGCTTGGCGTCTATTTCACGGCGCACAGCATCTGACAAAGGTGGTTCTGCATTCTTCACCATTTTCTTAATCTCTGTAAATGTAAAATGCAGAAATAAAAAAAATATTAATACAGTACTGTATTGCATTTGCTTAATAGACTGAATCAAAGCCAAGTGATGGAAATAGAAATCCAGAAACAATAAATATTAATACTCGTAGCAGCTATTATTATGTCTGCAGTAATTACAGGTGCTACGGCAATCCCCCCACACTTCCCAGAATCAAACTGTTTCCCATCAACCAATCAACAAGCAGCATTAGTTTGAGGCAAGCCAGTGGATGGGTATACAAGACACTGACCACATCAAGTATTCTCACCACAGCTTACCAAAACAACACCTAGTTTAACCTACCTCAACCTAGCCATTCCACCAGAATTAGCTACAACCACCAGCCTGCCTCTTGCCACAACCTACACTCTACAGCCTAACCTTATGGCTCAACCCTCACGACATCCTCGTAACATATATATTTGATATACTGGCTACAGTATGTACTTATTATACCATATTGTGTGTTTATTATTCAACCTGTTGGGGTTACCTAGAAGAGTTTAAACATAAAATCTGTAATAAAATCATCTACAGTACAGTATATACTGTACAGGCACACCTCTAAAACCTGAGTTATATCATCCTGGACCCAATCCAGATTTCAAGAAATTTAGGCCATTGTTTGGCCATTTATCACAAAATTTTCAAATTTTTCCATATAAAACTAAATATGAATATAAACTATAGAATTTTTAAAAATAAGATCAATGACTTTCCCAAGCTGTTTGTCCTAATGTCGCCATTAAATCGGGATCAAACCCATATTACCCTTAAAGAGCTGTTATAGTCACACGTCAATTTAAATTATTATTCTTGGGTTTTACACCACTGATGCTAATATGGGTATAATAGCTCTTTATGGAGGTAGTGAACTTTTACCAATGAAAAAATGCCATTGAATGTAATGAAACAGCAGTTTCTGGAGACTCCTTGAAGCTATCATACATTGATCAGCGAGATACTCTCAGGTGCCATCAGTCGCAGAGTTCTATTGGTCTACCAGGGACCAGAACCCAGAACCTGGCCCCCCTCTGAGAGGTACATGGAGCAGTGGCTTATAAAAACTTTCCAATTAAAGTTAACACTTGCCACCAACTGGAAAAGGCACCCAGAAAGATAGGTGAACCAAAACAGACTACTTCGTGGATAAAACCGAGACCGCAACCCCAAAATTGCCAAAAGAACTCCCCCCAACAATGAAAACAAACCACCATATTTCACGAAACAAGCACCTGCTAGTTTGCCCCACCTTCCCCCTTGTTTGAAGGGTAGAGGAAGGCATACTTGACCACCCAGCTTGCTCCACCTTCAGTTTTATGATGATGAAACTCACCGACACCCTGGGAAAGGGAGGGTGTCAGGGAATCTCCAGGGCTCACCCAGAAATTGGCGTTTCATTACATTCAATGCTGGTTTTCTGGGGGAAGCCTCGTCAGCTCCCTGAAGCTAATTACCCATGGAGAAGACAAAAGAGGGCACTTAACAGGAAGGAAGCACCATAGGTATCAATCCAAAAACCAGTCAGCCAGCCACGACACATGCACCAGAGCAATACAAGGCTGCCGAGGACCAGGGATGTTCACAAAATATCTGGCCACCAAGATCCTGTTCAATCTCCAAACCCTCCACACCCTGTATCTGGCTAGAGGAGTGTTACTAGCAGAATACCACAGGGTTCAGGTTTTGTTCATTGTCCAGTAATGTTCATCGTCTACATAAACAATCTACTAGAAGGAATACAGAATTATATGAACATTTTGTGGATCATGCTAAGATAGGAGACAGACGATTGTCATGCCCTTACCTGGAGCATGCCTGGAAAGGGTTCTGGGAGTTGTTCTATTTCCTGAGCCCGGTCTCAACATGTGATAACTTCATCCACCAAACTGTTGCTTGGAGCAGCCCGCAGGCCCACATATCGACTACATCCTGGTTGGTCCTAGCACTTCTTGCAAGAACTTAAGAACTACAAGTGCCTCTTGAATACATCCAACATTGTTCCAGCAATATTTCTAAAGCTTGCTGGGTGGGTGTTGAACAGCTGTGGACCTCTTAAAGTTCAGACAGTGTTCTCTGATTGTGCCTATGGTACCTCTACTCTTCACTGGTTCTATTCTGCATTTCCTTCTGTATCTTTCGTTCCAGTATGATGTTATTCTATTGTGCAAATTTGAAACCTGGCCTTCAAGTATCTTCCATGTACAGTATATATTATTTGATATCTTTCTCATCTCCTTTCCGAAGAGTACATTTTGAGAGCTTTGAGACGATCCTAATAATTTAAATGTTTCTTCGTTTCTATGCGTGCTGTTTAAAAATCATTGATAAAAATCAATGATTTTAGTTATGATCTAGATAAAATAAGTGCTTGGAGCGACATTTGGCATATGGATTTCAATGTAAATAAATGTCATGTTATGGAATGTGGAATCACTGAAAATAGACCACATACAATTTTAAAATTATGTGGAAAGGCATTAAGAATGAGATCTAGAGGTGTTTTTTTATAGTAAACCGTCACCAGAGGAACGCATAAAAAACATTGTGAGAGGACCGTATGCGTCACTTTAATTACATGGAAGGTGAAATACTAAACAAACTGCTCGTGACTACTTTTATGAGACCAAAATTGAAATATGCAGCAGTTGTATGGTGCCCATATATCAAGAAGCATATCAATACACTGGAAAAGGTGCAAAGGCACACTACAAAATTGCTTCTGGAACTGAAAAATAAGAAAAATTTTAAACTGAAAATTTGGTTTTCCAGGGCCTGTAGGATGAGCCCTACAGGAAGCCCAAGCACTGGGGCCAGCTAAGCTGGTAACCCGTGTCGATGCAGGCAATCTGACCACAATCGGCTGCAGTAAAGCCTTGGGGGCAACAGAGGACGACCACCGCCACACCCTAGGCAAAGCCTTATGTGGTGAAAAAGCAGAACTCCTCTGGCAAAACAGGCAAAAAGAAGACTACAGCATATGTAAAAAGGTACAATGAAAATCCACGAAACTTCACAACAGCAAACAATCAATTGCCGAGAAATGTCAGCTTGCTGTGTTGAGAGCTAAAAACCCACCCAACCAGCCAATAAACACTCCCCTACCTGGGGCAAGATGGAAAGCCCAAAGCTCCTGACACACCCTAAGGGCGAAGACAACTACAAGCGAGAAAGTCTTCTAACGGGGAATGATTTCCAAATGCCCCAGGAAAGAAAACCCTGACCACGCATGTGTAGTACTTGCAGAGCACCTAGGAAAGGCAGTCCAAGGCGCATGCAGCTCCAGTACTCCAAAACTCCTGGCCAATGCACACCACAGGAATGCTGGAGTCGCTCCAGCTTGCGTTCGGGGTGGATGTTGTTACCTAGCTAGTACACACAGCTCGTGTTGCATGATAATAGTGACATAAATCTTATCTAGGGTATGTTCACTATCATAAAATAAATCAACACCAGAGTGTCCCTATATAGGACAGAAATATAAATTTAAAAGATCAGGTGAAACAAACATGCACATAAAACTTTATATAATATCATTAATAAAAAAAATTATATGCACGTATTTCAACATACAACTGGTATTTACTTCAAATGCATGAGAGAATTAATTGGCTTAACCACCAACGCTGCGCCGAGTTTATTGTGAAATTCTCCCTGTGAGCATGAAATAAAGTGTTCCTCAAAAATTATCTTTTCTTTGTAAAATGATAAATTCCCTTCACTGAACATGTCTATATAAAAATAAATACCAAATTCCACTTACTTTGGCTGTGGGGACATGGACAAGATGCGCTGTGACATCATCAGGGGCTGGTCGCCCGTGCATGACTCGCCCAGACACGGTTGCGCAGGCCATTCAAGCACTGGTGTTGCCACAAATATATTTTCCATTATTTGTTCTATGTATTTCCAATGCAGTTTTATTTATTTATTTTATCATATATGATGCATGTTTGTGTCCTTTACAATATGTATACAGTAGAATGTTCATAATGTTCCATGGAACTGTGATACATGTGTCAGTAATGTGTCCACAATAAATGTTTATTGTCGCAATATTACTAAATTACAATATGTACAGTTTCACACACTATTTACACAGTAAGACACTGTATTGCACACACAATACTTCAGAAGTGAGTAATAATTAATGAAGTAGTCCATGGTACAGTACACAGCTCGACTACGCTCTCGTTGCACCAGGAACAGATAGATTTTTGCTTCCTATTTCTTCGTTCTGTGTGCTTTGCAAATAACGCACTCACGTACACCCTTGGCATTAGTACCTGTAGGTGGTATGTAGCCAAGCTTGTAAAACGTAAGGTAGTCGTGAAAGGTGGCTTTGTAAGGTCCCACACAGGAAGAGATTCAGTCAGCCTCAAAGTGTGTCCGTCAGTCTGGAAGAGATTCAGCCAGCCTCAAAGAGTGTCCGTCAGTCAAGAAGAGATTCAGCTATTCTCGAAAATATCTATGTTCAAAGAGTGTCCGTCAGTCAAGAAGAGATTCAGCTATTCTCGAAAATATCTATGTAAAACACCACCATGGAAGCCACTAACACTATTCATCTACGCTACTTGTATCAGATGCATCATCACTGAATGCAGAAAATGATTCATCTATGTATCATCTAAATAAACTGGATAAATTGGAATAAATAGCATAGGTAGCCAAGCATGGCACTCAGAGCTACAACTAGATACGCTCGCTGTCTCCTCCTCATAGGTGCTGTATCACTTGCATCTGACCTTTGTGCTAGGTCCTTATTGCGTCTAGCTTCACCAATATTATGACCCTTATGTTCTTCAAACAATAAGGTTTAAATTTCTCCTACAGAGCGCGATCTTTCAACACCACGTCGGACAGGTGTTTGGGAGCCAGAGGCGCATGCGCCACCCATGGTTGCTCACTCAGTACTAACCCAGCCAGCAGCACTAGGGCATTCTGGGAATTTTTTCCAAGATGGCTGCCTCTCACTGGAGGTTCTAAGAGTCCATTTCGTACACAAGCAACCTCGCACACATTAAGAATGGGTACAAAAAAATCAAAAAGAGTTTTTTCGGTTGGCGCAGTTTCTCACCGACCGTGAATACTCAGGGTGGCGCAGTTAAGTGGTTAATTGAATAAGAAAATCTCCACAGACAAACACCCTACACTACGGCAAAATAAATACACAAAAGATAACTTATCAGAACAATGTTTAACAGACGAGTTCTTCCAACCAACTGACGCTCCCGGCGCACAAGCCCCACACTCCCTCCCTCAAGGGATGGCGAGAGGAAAATTTATATAATATCCAAATAATTAAATGAGACATGTAATTGTACTAACACCGGCATAAAATGGGATCAAATAAACTTTGCAACATGCAAATGACATTAAATGAAATGCAATCAATTTATATAAGGTAAATATTAAGTAATGAATTATTTAAGAAGTGACATCTGGCAACTCACCAAGTGCATAAGTACAGATTCCTGGTTCAGAAATTAACTGGGACTGGACAGGTAATAGACGTGTGAAATAATGCAAGCCCGCTCCTTGCTACTGTGTTGCTATGTTCCTTTACACATTAAAAAAAATTTTTACACACACACACACACACAAACAGGCATCCCTGTTTACAGTTGTAGCTCATGTGTGGAAAAAGGCTAACATAGTTCCAATCTACAAAAGTGGAAGCAGGGAAGACCCCCTTAATTATAGACCGGTATCACTGACAAGTGTAATAGTCAAAATATTGGAAAAAATAATTAAAACTAAATGGGTAGAACACCTGGAGAGAAATGATATAATATCAGACAGACAGTATGGTTTTCGATCTGGAAGATCCTGTGTATCGAATTTACTCAGTTTCTATGATCGAGCAACAGAGATATTACAGGAGAGAGATGGTTGGGTTGACTGCATCTATCTGGACCTAAAAAAGGCTTTCGACAGAGTTCCACATAAGAGGTTGTTCTAGAAACTGGAAAATATTGGAGGGGTGACAGGTAAGCTTCTAACATGGATGAAAAATTTTCCGACTGATAGAAAAATGAGGGCAGTGATCAGAGACAATGTATTGGACTAGAGAAATGTCACAAGTGGAGTACCATAGGGTTCAGTTCTTGCACCAGTGATGTTTATTGTCTACATAAATGATCTACCAGTTGGTATACAGAATTATATGAACATGTTTGCTGATGATGCTAAGATAATAGGAAGGATAAGAAACTTAGATGATTGTCATGCCCTTCAAGATGACCTGGACAAAATAAGCATATGGAGCACCACTTGGCAAATGGAATTTAATGTTAATAAATGCCATGTTATGGAATGTCGAATAGGAGAACATAGACCCCACACAACCTATATATTATGTGAGAAATCTTTAAAGAATTCTGATAAAGAAAGAGATCTAGGGGTGGTTCTAGATAGAAAACTATCACCTGAGGACCACATGAAGAATATTGTGCGAGGAGCCTATGCCACACTTTCTAACTTTAGAATTGCTTTAAATACATGGATGGCGATATACTAAAGAAATTGTTCTCGACTTTTGTTAGGCCAAAGCTAGAATATGCAGCGGTTGTGTGGTGCCCATATCTTAAGAAGCACATCAACAAACTGGAAAAGGTGCAAAGACATGCTACTAAGTGGCTCCCAGAATTGAAGGGCAAGAGCTACGAGGAGTGGTTAGAGGCATTAAATATGCCAAAACTAGAAGACAAGAAAAACAGGTGATATGATCACTACATACAAAATAGTAACAGGAATTGATAAAATCGATAGGGAAGATTTCCTGAGACCTGGAACTTTAAGAACAAGAGGTCATAGATTTAAACTAGCTAAACACAGATGCCGAAGAAATATAAGAAAATTCACTTTCGCAAACAGAGTGGTAGACGGTTGGAACAAGTTAGGTGAGAAGGTGGAGGCCAAGACCGTCAGTAGTTTCAAAGCGTTATATGACAAAGAGTGCTGGGAAGACGGGACACCACGAGCGTAGCTCTCATCCTGTAACTACACTTAGGTAATTACAGGGTGACACTCACCGTTTTTGCCTCACTCACCGACACTCTCTCTTCCCTTCTTCCCTCCCCTAGGTTTGTGGTGGCCCCTTCAATTCGGGATTGTTTTATGAAAGCCTTGTTTTTGTTGGCTTTGGCCTCTGTGGGTCGGGTAGGGGACTTCTTTTGGTCCCAGTAGTCATTTTGTTAGGTTGCATCCCTCTCCTCCTTTTCTGGTGAAGAATGAGATGGGGGGGTTCTGGAGAAATCCGATTGGTTGTGGATGCTTGGTGGGTTATGCCGGGGGGGTGCATCATGTCTTGTGTCCGGTGGCGGCTTTATGTCGCTACCTGCGGACCACTGGTTCAGTGAGAGTGGATGCATTCTGGGCTTATCATGGTTCCCTGTTCCAGGGCTCATGTGTCTCAGGTTGTCCGCTGTGTCATCAAGTCTAGCCAGCCTGCGGTCTACCCTTGTGCCCACAATGTTTGGAAGTATGCTACTCTGGCTGTGGTCTTTGGGAATATGTCTTGGGTCGACATTCAGGCGTAGGGGTTTTGGAGGTCGAACAGGGTCCTGGCCGCCAGGTATCTCGTGAACGTTCCAGGCCCTCTCCAGCCTTGTGTTGCATTGGGGTGTCTGTCGTGGCCTGATGTTTCATGTTCGTCTCGAGCCTTGCCGTGCTGCCACCTCCCGAGTAAGTCCCTCTTTTACTTATCTGTGGGTAGTTAGCTTCAGGGAGCCGACGGGGCTCCCACAGAAAACCAGCATTTAATGTAATTATACGTCATTTTCTAGGTGAGCCTTGGAGGCTTCCTGACACCCTCCCTGCCTCCGGTCGGCAGTTTTTCATCATTCAAGAACTGGTGGGGTGAGCCAACTTCTCACCTGAGCCAAGGGAAAGAGGGGGGGGGGGGGGAAGGAGCTAATGAGTGAATGTGCTAGTTGGGTGAGGTGTTGCTTGTTTGATTTTTTGGGCGAGTTATTTTGCTTTGTTCGGATGTAAGTTGCAATTTTCACCAGCTTGGGGTTTGTATTGTTTTGCCTATCTTTCTGGGTGCCCTTCCTGGTTGATGTCAAGTATGACATACAGTACTCTAAATGTAGAGTGTTCATAGGCCAATGCTCCCTGTGCCTCTCTGAGGGGTCCAGGTTCTGGCTCGTGGTCTCCGGTAGACATAAAGAACTCCTGTGACTGATGACCCTAAACTAATAAGGCACAAGTCAGTTTGGATAGCTTCAGGGAAAATGGCGTTTCTTTACATTCAACGCTGGTTTTATTAATGTATAACCCAAAAATTTAGAAAACATAAAAAGATAATAAACATTTTAGGTATCGCTGAATAGGATTTTGATATTCCCGGAACATTTATAGTTGGGAACCTGCCGACAGGTTGGAATGACAATGTTAATGAGCCAGATTCCACAAGGGGCCCCTGTTTCATGAACGTTTTTTCTGAAATTTTTTAAATTTGGATAGATCTACTAGTTAAATTTGGTCTGCTGTTTAGAGGGACCTGTTAGAGGAAGGCAAGATTTAGGAGGTGCCACTCTACAGTACTGTAGTTGCTTAACAGAAATGTGAATCTGAGTTAAAAGTGATAGAAGTGATAGAAATACACTATGCAAATTTAATCCAACAGTCCTCTAGTAATTTATATATTAAAGTGAAAACTTTCACAATTAGCCTCTCTAAACCTACCACAAATTTCAGTTCAAAATATGATTTTATATTTTAAAATTTAACACCACCAATATGTAATGAATAGTGATTATTTCTCTCAATAGCTGTCATATCTAGCATTATATTATACAGCCAGACATATTTTACTATGGCCACTGACAGATGTTTGATCGACTGAATTTTTATTATACACCATATTTTGTTATTTACTCGAGGGAACCCTCTGGTGAGGTTTACACAACCACCCCCATGTAAACAGGTACAGTAGATTGTTTTTAAACAAATTATTAAATATATACTAGAATAAAAAAGTAAACTTACTTCTAACAGCTTCAATAAGAATGGAAAGATGTTGCTTCTGCTCATCAGGAAAAAGTATATCAGTGACATACTGATCCAGGTTCTCTCCCAATCTGCTCACTGCATTTGTAACTGCTGCAAGAGCGATCTGCATGGGAAAAAAGTATAGTTCTATTGTTTTGTTAGAAGAAATTTTTAATTTATATTTCCTAAAAATAAAAAAATCAGGTATTATTTCTTTTACCAAAATATTATATACAGTATTCATAAAATAAAAAAAAAAAAACAGTATTGAATGTAATGAAAAGCCATTTTCTGGGTGAGACCTGGAGGCTTCCTGGAGCTATACCGGGCTGATGTGTATATATTAGACCATGACAACAGTCAATCGATGGAGTTCTAACCTACCAGGGACCACGAGCCAAAACTTGGCCCCATCAGAGAAGCAAGAGGAGCAATGGCCCCCTTCCCCCCCCCTCCCCAGGAGGGGGAAGGGGGAACCCAGACCTCCTGTGCCGGTTACCATCCCCAGTTCAGAGGCTGAATAAGAAAAATGCGAAAAAACGCCGATCGGAGGGAGGGAGGGATGCAGGGAAGCCTCCGGGTCACCCAGAAAATGGGGATTCATTACATTCAATGCTAGTTTTTTGTGGAGAGCCCCTTTGGCTTCCCAGAGATATCTAACCAAAGATAAGGAAGGTAAAAGAGGGACTTACCTGGGAGGCGACCGTCACTTGCTCCTCAACTCGAAATCGAGACAACTGGCTGCAATCTGCAACCCAAGGCTACACATGCCAGAGAAGGGCCAGGAACATTAATGAGGTACCATGCGGCCAGGACCCTATTCGACCTCCAAAAGCCCTGTCCCGAATGTCAGGACATACACTGTTATTACCAAAAAGCACAGGCCATATTTCCAAAAACAGTGGCCAAAGCCACGAACTTAAGAACGTCGTGGGCACGGGGATAGACCACAGGCTAGCTAGACCGAATAACCCTGCAGACGACCTGGGAGACCCGCACCCTGGAACAGGGAAGAAGGGAAACCGGGTCAACCCAAAGCGCGTTCCCTGCCACAGAGCCCATGACGCGCAAGTAACAGCGAAGAGCCACAACCGGACACAAAACATGATGCACCTCCAGCTGAACCAACTAAGCATCAACAACACAAGGACTCCTCCGGAAGGCAGCATTCTCATTCTTCTTCAGAAAAGGAGAAGACAGCTGCAAACGAACAAACCGACCACCAGGAATGAAAGAGCAGAAACCCTGCCCCGGAGTTCATGCCAACAAGAAAAGAACCTTAGAAAAAAAGTCCTGAACTGAAGGGGCCACTACAAACCGAGGAGAAAAGAGAAGAAAGTGCACCCGATCCAACGACCAGGACGGCTCAGGCAGTGCATGAGCAGGCAGGAGGTGAAACAATGCCTGAGAATGCTTGTGGAATGGAGGAGTGACATCCACCTCGAACACAAGCTGAAGCGGCTCCACCAGCGCTGCACGAGACGAGACGTCATTGTTTGGCATAAGATAACAGTCCTGAAACAACCAAGAGAGAAAGGACAAAACAACCTGATCAAAAACTGAAGACAACATACGAAGAGACAAAAAATGCCAAAAGGACCACCAAGGAACTTCATACTGCCGCTGAGATGAAACTCCCAGATGGGGCACCATCAACGAAGCCACCTGACCAGGCAAGAGCAAACAGCACAAACCTCCCCTAAATTGGGCCAACGCTCAGTGCAAGCACTGCGCCGGCCAGACGTCGACAGCTCTGCAGGAGGGGCTGGCGCCGAATCTATCACTACTGGCTTGGGCTTGCGACAACAGAAGGAACTCCGAGCCCTGGTACAACCCTTCCAGGCAGGATCCACACAGCCACCCCTGGAGAACCAACAAATCTGACAGGCCAGCAACTAGACTTAGCTGCCTGCAGAAAATGCACCATCACAGACTCTGCAAACAGCAACGGACATAAAGGGGATGAAAATCAAAGAGCCAGGGCGCAGGCAGATTTCAAAGAGTGGACGAGCACCTCCTGTTGATATGCGAGGCGAGAAACAAAGAACAGAGACACCGCTTCCTTCAGAATTGGCGCAAACAACTTCAACAAGGTAACCTATGCCCAAGCTGCCGAGGCAAGCGCAAGATCCAGAAGGTGCAGTCCCCAAAGCTGCCCAAGTCACCACCAAGAAAGCCCTGCCCCGACTCCGAAACCCTCAGACGTTTGGGAGCTGGGAGCAGGGGAAGGGGACCAGGAAAAACTACAGCAGGGAAAGGAAAAGGGGAAGCAGATGAAACCAAAGTCGAGGCGACTAACGCCCCCAAGTCCAGGTCCCTATAACCGAAGCGGGGCAGCCGCCTGGCATTCAGAAAGGCAACCAACCTAGCACGTTGCAACACCCTAAATCTTCGCATGTAACACAGAAGCTGCCTGCACCCGAATATCAGTATCAGAGGACTGGGTGAACTGGAGTACAAGCAAGGAATACCACTAGCAGGACTCCAGGTCAAAGGTGTTATTGACCCAACAGGCAGCATGGCAGAGGCAAAAAAAAAGTGAGTATCACGCTGAGACAAGGGAACAGAGCAACCTACAAACTCGCACGAAGCAAGATGGAACTCAGAGGACACATCCATTGGACCAATGAGCCCCAATGGGGTTTTCCAGAGCCCTTAGGCTGACTGCTAAGGGAAGCCGAGGCAAGGTACTGCTAACCAGTTTTCTCAGAACTACCAAGAGAACAAACAAAAGTTGAACCCCTGCGACGTGTGCAATCACGGGACCCTAGTGGAGGGCCACTAAAAGAATGCAGGTGGTCCTACAGCCATACCAGGCAGACCCCCACTAGGCAAAAGAAAAGAAAAGAAACGCTCCACAAAAGCACAACGTCTCCAGGAGGAGCAGAACTGGCCGCTATGCATATTATAAGACAGCTGTACAGTACCTTGTGCCCCCTGCCAGTGACGATACTATCTCCTACCCAAGGCCAAACAGTTGTTGGAAAAAAAAACCCAGCGGACCCCATGGGTGGGCAATCACCGAGCAGAAAAAGAAACACACGGAGGTAGTCCCCAAACAGTTTGTGGAAGGTAACTCCAAACTGCAAGGGCAGTACTTACATGGCACCTAGGAAAGGAGACACTAGGCACATGCAGCTCCAGTACTTCTGGAATTACACCTGGATCGCACACTACCACACATGGGCTGGGCTGGGTGGCTAAGTGGATAGTGCTCTAGACTCGTGGACCTAGAGACCGGGGTTTGATCCTCGCACCCAGCGGAGACAGATGGGCAGAGTTTCCTTAACCCTGATGCACTTGTTACCTAGCAGTAAATAGGTACCTGGGAGTTAGACAGTTGCTACGGGCTGCTTCCTGAGATGTGTGCGTGTGTGTGGAGGAAGAAAAAAAAAAGTTAGCTAGTAGTTGGTAGCAGTTGATTGATTGACAGTTGAGAGGCGGGCCGAAAGAGCGAAGTTCAATCCCCGCAAGCACAACTAGGTGAATACAGCAGAACACCATAAGGCACAGCACTGCTTAAAGGATGGAGCCAGAGTCAATCGACCGCCACTCAACACAACAGCCTCAGAACTGGGTTTGGGTAACTGGCGCGGAAGGTTTGGAGTCCCCTCTACCCCCTCCCAGGAAATGGGTAGCTGAGCAGACAGCAGCCCGGTGGCTGTGGTGACATCATGCTTGTTTACTTGCTTTCGGATTTGGGAGTTCTGCTTGCTCATTCGGCTTTTGGTTTGCATTTTTTAACCTGCTGTAGTTTGTTTTGGAATTCCTACCTTTCTCGGTGCTTGATCTGGTAGATGGCAGACAGACTGCTTTCAATTACATGGGGAAGTCTATAAGCCATTGCTCCTCGTGCCTCTCTGAAGGGAAAGGGGGGGGGCAGGTTCTGGCGCTGGTCCCTGGCAGTCCTAGAACTCCATCGATTGACTGTTGCCATGGTCTAATATATACACAATAGCCTGGTATAGCTCTGGGGAGCCGAAGGAGCTCGCCACAGAAAAGCAGTAAAACAATGAAATTCTTTACAAAGAATTCAAGTGCGGTCGTCACTAGGCGGGATACACTGGTGAACAACTGAGCGTGCCTCGCCCTGCACCCAGAACCACACACTCACTCGACCCATACAAGTATCAATAGACATCATATTCCAAGGCTAATGTCGTGCACCAATTAAAATATTATGATGAATTTGACACTGTATATCAAAAAAATAGTAATTTAGAACGTAAACCAAGATACCACTGTATTTCTATCAAGCTTTACATAGCATCTCTGGCCAGTACAAGTAGAACTAGATCAGTATACTAGAAAACCTTGGCCATATAGATTTGAGGAAACCATTTGAACATAATCAGTATATATTTATTTATTTATATATACAGTATACAAGAAGGTACATTGGGTTTATGAGAGTGCATAGCATTAATTGCATAACATTACATGTTATTACATATCATGTAATTACAGTTCATCCTCCTTTTAACGAACCCAACTCTAAAAAATTCCTGGATGTTTCGAACAATATTCAGTACAAATTATCTTTGACTTGATAACAGTTTGAGAACCTCTAGCCTAGGTTAATCCTTAAACTGCGCATGGCGTAAATATACACGACAGGACCCGATGGTACCATAAGTTAAATTTTTCAAATTTGTTCTAACGCTTTCAATTTTTTTGTGCATAATCTACTAGCTAAACACTCCAACTTTGTCTAAATGATCATCAACATAACTTGCAAAACAAGAAAATTAAAAATAATTATAAAATTTGATGTTGAAAATTTCAGATTTCCAGATCAGCTGCAAAAATATTACATATCACCAATTGTTCATTAAGTGATATTATGATCTCAGAATAGTATATGATTTTCATTTTAATAGATTCAGAATATAGATTTTTCAGTTTAGTTTACTGTAAAAAAAATTGTCAATATGGCATTTGAAATATGCACCAAATTCAGACAACAAAATTTATAACTCTGAAATCTGAGTTTGAAATCTGTGAAAAAATTAGCCCCCAAAAATTTAAAGTCCCAAGTTCTGTCAGTTATGACCGATTTATTTGTTGTCCAATTTAATTCTGTCTTCACATAGTTATGGAAGGGTATGCATTCTCCAGGATGTAGAGGTTACAACAAAATTAGATAATAAACAAAGAAGAAAAAAAATAAATAAAAAATCTCCCCTAAAAAAAAAAATTGTGGACATCTTGAGGTTATCTTGAGATGATTTCGGGGCTTTAGTGTCCCTGCGGCCCGGTCCTCGACCAGGCCTCCACCCCCAGGAAGCAGCCCGTGACAGCTGACTAACACCCAGGTACCTATTTTACTGCTAGGTAACAGGGGCATAGGGTGAAAGAAACTCTGCCCATTGTTTCTTGCCGGCGCCTGGGATCGAACCCAGGACCACAGGATCACAAGTCCAGCGTGCTGTCCGCTCGGCCGACCGGCTCCCGGCGACATTGGTGAAAGTAACAGGTATTACCATTGGACAATGTATTTGTATGATATATAGCAAAAAAGAGCATAATAACATACTTACTCATTATTATTTGTGTTATTATGTATTACTCAGCAAAGCTATAAGGGCACCAGCTGTATATCCACTGTGTGGGTACTTCTAACTACTATTCTTTGTGCATCGGACAGGTGCTTGCATCTTTTTATTACTGCCTTATCCCTCGGTTCCAGTTAACAGGAGCTGTTCTCCTTATCAACAAAATGTTCTTCTTTTCAAAAAAATTGTCTACAATCCATTTCTGAAAATATTGTGATGAAACTTTCATGACACTGAAGTCAATAAGTGGGAGATTTGTTTAACATTTAATATTAATTTTATAATTCAAATATATTTTCACCCAGCCCCAGCTTGTACCCCTATTTATAACCCAGGCTATAGCAGTGTAAGAGTTAAAGGCTATAAAACCGAGTATGGACCAACCTGATCTGTCTAAAATTTTGCCTTCAGAGTACCAAATATATTTTGTGGAAGAAACATACCAGCTTTTTCCTACATATGACAGAATTAGTTATTTGCAATTTTTTCTTACCTGCCCTGGTGCATACAGTAAGATGGCATCTGTAAGATTCACTTTCTCTAAAAACTCTTCTATGTATGGTCTAAGTCGCTCAGGGTCTCGCAGCTGTGGAAACCTTGTCTGTTGATAATACAAGTAGAAAATACTCTATAATTTATTTTGAAAATGTAATGGTTTCAATGAACAAGTAATTGCAATCCGATTTATGAGAAAATCAGAAGGAACCATGAGGAGGATTCGAATCCGTTCACTTGGTACTCCCAAGCTAGTGCCCTAGACCAAGTGAGCAGTTGAAACCCTCCTCATGGCTCCTACTGATTTTCTCATTGATATATCGCATTAATGTGAACTTATTGTGAATCTGATATATCTTATATTATAAGACTGGATTTAGGATTATGGGGGGGGGAGCCCTAGGCAGTGCCTGACCAGCCATTCTATCCCAATAGTTATCACTCCTCCGTACCAGCTTAAATTATTACATTATTACCTTTTAAGAACTGAGATTCTTCTACCCCAACAGCCTTGTCTGTAATCAGCCTTCCCTGGTGATTGCCTGGTCTGTGAGGCCATTTATCTTTGCAACCAAAAGGCCTAGAACTTAAATTTGTTTTGCAAAATACTTTTACTTCACAAAAAGTATTTACTTTGTATCATTGTATCATGAAGTATTTACTTCAGGGTACATGATCCCAGCTTTACAGACTGCACCACCAAATGGGTCTCTCTTGCAGGACCAGCACCCCAACCACTGCCTTCTGAAGCCCATAAGCAATCCAGCTGGGATCGCCCCATTGCTGACCAAGAAGCTGTGACATTACTATAAGCTGCGACAACACCACATGACACTGCCCGACTTAGGGCTTTAGCAGCTGCCCATGCAGGTGACTTACTATTAGCAACCCCAATGCCAGCAACTGGCTCTCTGCCTCGCTGCCCCAATCCACACCGAATACAGGTGTATTTGCAGCGAGGCAGTGGCCGACAGGTACGGATGGCATAGCCTTCTCTGCCAAAGGACAGGAGAATGGCATGCAAGACACGGCGAGGATTAACAACATTATTAAGAGAAGCCTTACCACCGCTGGTTGTCCAGCAGAGAGAGAATCCCGTTACCTAATGCCCTGCAACTCTGACGAGCCTATCAGTCGCCCAGACGGGATTACGGTGAACCCCTGGAAGAATGGTACACAGTTGGTGTGGGACTACACTTGCATTTCAACTTTAGTCACCACATACGTTGCCTTCAGTGCTGCACAGGCAGGAGGTACTGCCAATCACCGGAAAGCAGACAAGTCACGTAAATACAGAGTCCTTGATCACCTCCCTGGTAGTCCTTGATTAATTTTGTCCCCATTGCCTCAGAGATACTTGGTGCCTGGGGTAAAAGTGCTGCTAGTTTTTTGAAGGAGCTGGGTTCCAAGCTAATTAAAACAACTAGAGACCCTAGAGCCGCCAGTTTTCTCTTTCAGCGCCTTAGTGTGGCAATCCAGAGAGGAAATGCTCACGGCATCCATGGTTCCTGTCAGCCATCTGAGTAGCTGGAGGAGCTCTACAACTTGTGACAAGTAGCCTTGTACCCCTGCATGTAACCAATACATTTTATACTGAATACAAAGTTTTTTTCTAACTACAATACAGTACCTAAGTTTATCTTACCTTTATGGAGGGCTCTTGATGGCATATGGAAGATGGTGATGAGGGGAGAGGGGGAGAGATGTTACTGTTTGGAAGGGGGAGTCCCCTTCCATTATCACATCAGGCAGTGATGTTTTCTCTCTCCTATGTTTTGCCTGAATACCACTAGGACCTGGTTGTGGTTCAGTGCTTGTTTGTCTCACTACAAATTTGTCAAGAGACATTTGTTTTTCCCTTCGTTTTAACATTTGTCTGTAATGATGCATCACTTTAGCACCCATAATGTCCTTTTTCTTAGCCTGTATGGTGGACATTGTTCACCGAGATTTGTTGTACTGTACTGTCTAGCCAGTCCAACAACCCACACACCATCTTCATATTTATGAATGATCTCTTGTTTCTGCTCTATGGTCATCCTTACATGGGATCTCATATGTTGAGCCTTACCACTAACTTTCCTGGGACTCATGGTGTGATATATAATAATTACCTTAATGTTCAAAATGCAAGAAATCACCACAAAAGCGAAATTTCTTATAGGCGCAATCGTCACTAAGCGGGCAGCTGTAGTAAACTGAGGCAGGTCGCCCACGTGACCGGAACCACGCGCTCGGTCGACCCGAACGTGTACCAACAAATATCGTAAGTTGAAGACATTATCGGATGTCGAGTCCCATTTTTCGATGAAATTTACATCGTAACTCAAAATTATCATAAGAAGGGGCAATCCTAAGTCGAGGTGCCACTGTATCAGAAACAGTATAGGTCCAAGGACTGACCCCTGCGGGACTCCACTTGTAACGTCTCGCCAATCTGAGACCTCACCCCTCACACTGACTCCTCGTCTCCTGTTGTTTAGGTACTCCTTTATCCAATGGAGTACCTTCCCTTTCACTCCAGCCTGCATCTCCAGCTTTTTCACTAGCCTCTTGTGTGGTACTGTATCAAAGGCTTTCTGACAATCCAAAAATATGCAGTCTGCCCACCCTTCTCTTTCTTGCCTGGGCATAGAATTCAAGTAACCCTGTGAGGCAGGACCTGCCAGTTGTCTGTCCCAGTTGACATTAGCTTACGAATTGAAGTGCTATGCAGCCGGCGCGGTGAGGTCCGGGGCCCCCCGTTCCCCTCTCGGGGAGGGGAGGGGAGGGCTACCTTCTTGAGGTTATCTTGAGATGATTTCGGGGCTTTAGTGTCCCCGCGGCCCGGTCCTCGACCAGGCCTCCACCCCCAGGAAGCAGCCCGTGACAGCTGACTAACACCCAGGTACCTATTTTACTGCTAGGTAACAGGGGCATAGGGTGAAAGAAACTCTGCCCATTGTTTCTCGCCGGTGCCTGGGATCAAACCCAGGACCACAGGATCACAAGTCCAGTGTGCTGTCCGCTCGGCCGACCGGCTCCCAAGGGCTGCGCGGACAAGCGGCATGGCAGTAGTGTTACGGTTGCTTGTTTGCATGTTTCCTTGGGATTGAAGGGAGTTCTACCTCTCTGTTCGGTTTTTGTTGTTAGTTTCTTACCATGTGGGGTTTGTTTTGTTATGCCTACCTTTCTGGGTGCCTAACCCCAGTCGATGGCTGATAAGGAAAACCCCTAACCACAGGGGGGAGTTTTCCAGGGTCATTGCTCCCTGAAACGCAATGTTCGAGTACTACAGTACTCGAAATTCCTGGCAACATGCACACATCCGTTTCATAACACCGCCGCAATGGCGAAACACCAAAGAAAACAGGGAACATTGAACCAGAGCAACAGCAACCACCTGTCATGACTGCATCAATCAAAGAACTGAATGGTGGTGACCTGACTTACCCAGGCCGGCTTCCCATCCTCCCAGCTGAGGGGGTGGGGGTGTGAAGTTAATGAGCAGGGGATTAGTTAGACGAAGTTTTGCTTGGTTGTTTGCTTTCTGGGAGAGTTCTTTTGCGCTTGAGAGGACATAGCTCGCAATTTTCAACCAGACAGTAGTCTGTTTTGATTCGCCTACCTTTCTGGGAAATTTCCTGGTCGATGGCAAGTATGACATACTTTATATGTAAAGTGCTCATATGCCATTGCTTCCTTTAACTCTCTGATGGGGCCGTGTTTTGACTTGTGGTCCTTGGTAGGCTCACAAAGAACTCTGAGACTGATGACACTCAAGTAGTGTGGCTCTTGATCAGTAAGATAGCTTCAGGGAGCCGACAGGGCTCCCCCACAGAAACATGCTATACATCCATGCCGAAAAGTGGACAAAATCAAGTGAAGCTTAAGACCAGGCGGGGACACCGTATCATCCCAACCTGCAAAGCCATGAGAAATTAAATCTTCAACATAGGTAATCAGATCATAAGTCCCAAAACAATGCTAGAAGAATTAGCCCAATCACAAAAGGAGTGTACTCAGCACATGCCAACTAGAATACATCACCCAGACATTAAAACTGATCCATTCTGTAATATCAAAAATTATGTGAGCCAAGATGGATTTCCTTTAGAGTTTATGAATAAAAGATAATACTTAAACATGATTATGAAAGTTCTTATACACAGTAAAGAAAAAACAATAAATCTAAAATTAAAGATGCTCAAAGAACAAAAACTGATATATGAAACTTTATATAATAAACCCAGAGAATATATTCAAGGAACAGGATTAATACTATGCAACACTGTAATGCTGTGCCTGGGGATGATTATATAAAAACTTCCATATTGTTCATGGTAAGCAAGTGTGGACTAGTTGGAAGAAATTAATTTTACAAACCTTAATATCTATAAGTAAGCCTTCAACTGGACGGAATGGTTGGTGAATAATCAGATGAAACTGTAACTCCTGGGTAAGCTGAAGCTCATTGTTAAGAATAATCTCTGCTGCTTTTTTCTTATCACCACGCACATTATGAACAAAGTCATTGATAGTCACATAAAACTCCTCAATTTTGCATGCAAGATACACACATGTTACCCTGAAAAGCACAAAAAAAAACTACAGTTGAATGTAATGAAATGCCAAATTCTGGGTGAGTCCCAGAGACTTCCTGAAGCTATCATATACTGATTAGTGCCATACTACTATGTGACATCAGTCATGGAGTTCTATTGGCCTACTGGGGACCATGATTCAGAACTTGGCCCTTTCAGAGAGGCACAGGGAGCGATGGCCTATGAACACTTCACATTTGAAGTTATTCATACTTGCCAGGAAAGTACCCAGAAAGTTAGGCAAAGTAAAACAGACTACTACATGGTTAAAAACTAAGACTGCAGCCTCAAAAATTGCCAAAAGAACTCCCCCAACAATGAAAACAAACCATCAATATTTAGGAACAGTAGCGGGAGCTAGTTTGCCCAACCTTTCCCCTCGTTTGGGGAGGGAGGAGGAAGGGGAGAGGAGGGAGGCAGACCAGGCCAGCCGGGCCCTACCACTGTCAGTTCCATCATGATGAAACACGTCGACACCCCTGGGAAAAGGAGGGTGTCAAGGAAGCCTTTGCTGCTCACCCACAAATTGGTGTTTCATTACATTCAAAGCTGGTTTTCTGGGGGAAGTTTGTCAGCTCCCTGAAACTAACTACCCACAGAGAAGGACAATAAAGAGCACTTACCAGGGTGAAGGCAGCACCACAGGTATCAACTTTAAGACGAAACCATCAGCCACAACACACGACACAAGGCCGCTGAGGACCAGGGATGTTCACAAGATACCTGGCTGCTGAGACCCTCTACCAACACCCTTAATTCCAAACCCCTGTACCCAAATATCGGCCCAGGACATAATTGCAATCACTGCTGTTAGAACAGCATACTGAATGATATCATGGACACAAGGATAGAGCGCAGGCTGGCCAGACTTAATGACACTGTATACATACTGACATATATGAGCCATGGAACAGGGAACCAGGGAAATCAGATCAACCCAGAATGATTTCACTAAAGCAGAACCGGTGGCACAAAGGTAGTGGCACAAAGCCGCCACCAGACAAAGTGCATGATGCACACCCGGCCAAATCAACCAAGCATCCATACCCAAACGACCCCGCCAGAAGCCTGCCGACTTATTCTTCGCCAGAAAAAAATGAGCTAGCCACAACTGAACGCCCACCAGCCAAGTGAAAAAAAAAAAAAAAAAAACGGCGCTGGAGAAGAGCATGAAGCACAACAACCCGACAACCAGAGGAAAAAGAAAGCAAAATCACTGCTTTAAAAAATAGACCTGGACCAAAGAGACCACAGTAAAATGAGGAAAAGAGAGAAAAGAAAGAACCTGGTCACCAGGCAAGCTCTGGCAGTGCATGAGGTGAAACAAAGTGCGAAAAAGTTTGCAAAACAGGGCTGAAGAAGGGTCAACCCCAAACGCAAGCCAAAGCAACTCTGCCAATACCGCATGATAAGAGGAGACAGTATGAGGCATGAAATGCCAATCCAGAAACAGGCAAGAATGAAAGGACAAAGCAACCCACTCAGAGTCAAAGAGCAATGACAAGAAAAATAAAATGGCAAAAAGACCTCATAGAACCTTTTCCTGTAAGACTCCAGTCACGACAGCACCCGAAGCAACAGCCGGACCAGAGGAAAGAGGCGATTACACCCCCATCTCGACCAGTCCAGCTGAAGGCATCCACCTCTTAGGCCTCACAGTCAGGTAATGGCGCTGCAAAAAACCAGAGTTGAATGTAATGAAATGCCATTTTCTGGGCGAGTCCCGGAGGCTCCCCAGAGCGATCTAGGCTGAATGGATATGCATAACTTTCTGGCATCAATCAATGTGCATGAAGTTCTTGCATACAGGGACCACTAGCCAGAACCTGGCCATTTCAGAGAGGAATGAGGAGCAATGGCCTATAGAAACCCCCATGTGGTTAAGAGCATTCTATGTCTGCCATCAACCGGGTCTGGCACCCAGAAAGGTAGGCGCCCCATAACAAACCTCTATTCTGGTGAGACTATTGCTACCAAAAGCCGAACAAGTGGACAGAACTCCCCAAACAGAAATTAGCAAACGAGCACATCATCATTATATTGCCGAGCCGCTGTCTGCGCAACCCCCCCTTCCCGGGAGGGGGAAGAAGCCCCAGACCCTTCGTGCCGATGATCCAACCACCAGTTCTTAGGTTGGATGTCAAAAACACGCAAAAAACACCGCCGACCGGGGAAAGGGAGTAATGCCAGGGAGACTCCGTTTTTTGTTCTTGTTCTTAGTCCTTGTATGTTGGCAAAGATGAATGAGGTTACTCTATTTGGGGGTAGTTTGATTGGGAGACTTTACTGACAGGTCCATTATGAGTGGACATATTGGGTTTGTTCTAACCAGTGCTGATTGCTGTAAGGCAGTTTTTTGTCTTAGTTTTAGTTCCTTTTTGGTGTGTAATTGTACCCAGCCCCAATACTCTTGTGTTACTCCTGGCTTGCACACCACCAACACAAAACAACAACAACGCTATGTAGCACTGCTCAAAAGGCTGGAGCCAGAGTCGATCGACTGTTGCCAACACAACAGCCTCTTGAACTGAGGTTGGATAATCAGCGCATGAGGTCTAGGACCCCCCCTTTTTCCTCCCGGGGAGGGGGGAGTTGTGCAGACAGTGACACGGCGGCTATGGTGACGTCACACTTGTTTGCTTGTTTTCGATTGGGAAGTTCTGTTTGTTAGTATGGCTTTCGGTTTGCAATTTTTAACCAGCTGTAGTTTGTTTTTAAATTCCCACCTCTCTGGGTGCCTGACCTGGTAGATGGCAGATATAGACTGCTTCCAACTACATGGGGGTGTCTATAGGCCATTGCTCCTCGTTGCCTCCGAGGGGGCCAGGTTCTGGCGCTGGTCCCCGGTAAGCCTAGAACTCCATCAATTGACTGTTTGCACGGTCTAATATATACACATTAGCCTGATATAGTGAACTGCATGTTTGACATGCCTGCACTAGACAGTGATGTGGTGTAGGGAGACTCGATACACAGTTCCAAATGTAAATATGTTAGAGCCCAACAGGCTCAGGAATCTGTAC
The DNA here is from genome assembly GCF_040958095.1 of Procambarus clarkii. Taxonomy (NCBI): domain Eukaryota; kingdom Metazoa; phylum Arthropoda; class Malacostraca; order Decapoda; family Cambaridae; genus Procambarus; species Procambarus clarkii. Next base: position 26,892,730 of record NC_091170.1, read on the forward strand.
ACCAGTTGACTGACAGTTGAGAGCCAGGGCCAAAGAACCGAAGTGCAACCCCCTGCAAGCACAACTAGGCGAGTACCTAACAAACCAAAAGGGCCGCCATGGCCAGAGGAAAATGCTGAAAATGTGAGGCGCAATGAGCAACCCAAACGGGAAACCCGAAAGCGGAAAACCTGTCACTCCACAGCAAAACCAAATCAATCTCCAAACCTCAAGAGGAGACCCAGAGAAACACCCAAGTATACAGCTCGATAGAGAATGAGCCTGAAACAACAGAGGCAACTGAACAGAGCAAGGAACAAACCAGTGCAAACAAACCAGTACAAACAGAAAAATCTTGAATGCAGAGTGGTCACTGCCTGACACCTCTGAAAAAAAAAACGAAAGACTGGAGCCAGAGTCACAAGACAGCCATCAAGCACTATCAGAATAAAACTGATGGTGGGGCCTGGCTGACTCGGTCTGCCTCCCTCTTTTCCCCAAACGAGGAGGGAGAAGGAGCAAACTAGCTCGTGCTAGTTGCACAACATTTTGGTGGTTTGTTTTCATTGTTGGGGGAAGTTATTTTGGCAATTTTTGAGACTGCAGTCTTAGGTTTTAACCATGCAGTAATCTGTTTTGTTTTGCCAAACTTTCTGGGTGCTTCCCTGGTGGTGACAATTATGATTAACTTTAAATATAAACTGTTCATAGGCCATTGCTTCCTGTGCCTCTCTAAGGGAGCCAGGTTCTGGCTCATAGTCCTTAGTACCTGGCTCATAGTCCTTAGTATGCCAATAGAACTTTGCGACTGATGGCACCTAGTAGTATGGCACTGATCAATGTATGATAGCTTCAGGAAGCCAGCAGGCCTTCCCCAGCCAAATTAATTTAGACAAACATACAAAAATATATGTAAATTGACTAGACATTTTTAACTGACAGCCACTCTAGGGAGGTATTACCAGTGTCCTATGCAATGAATATCTCAACATTACAAATAATATTATGAAATATTCTTAAAAATAAGGTATTAATAACAAACTGGTAGCAAAATGCAGTTCTAGCACTACAATATGTAATATTGTCTGCTAAACTTATCTAGTCACTTCAAATTTGCCCTTAACCCTCATATTGCTCTTATCGCCCTTAAGTGACTGGGCACATAGTTCTCATTGCATAGAGGTAATTTTTTTTCACCTCTCACAATTTGGATGTTCCACCACACTGTTCTACTGTCCCAGGAGGCAAGAGTCACTGTAGCAGGCTCTAGGAATATCAAATTGCCTAAGTATTGGGAAAAGGTTGAGGGCTGTAAATGGTGTCCCAGGTTACATAAAGGCATAGAGAAGTTTAAAAGTAAAGAAGATACAAGAAATAAGTGAAAAGTGTGAGAATTCTGTGTTGGAAAAGTTTATATTCCACAACAAACGATCGTCAATAACAAAGATGGCCGCCAGCATGGGGAAGGTAAACACACCAACAGATGATTGTTTCAAAGGACTCTCACCACAAGATATAATGAAAGGAAGTTTTCTTCAAATATATCTGGATAAAATAAGTACTTGGAGCATCAAGTGGGAAATGGAATTCAACGTGAATAAATGCCATGTTATGGAATGCAGAATTGGAGAAAACGAACCACACACAACTTACAAATAATGTGGAAAGGCATTACAGAACTCTAATAAAGAACATGACTTAAGGGTGGTTTTGGATAGTAAGCTGTTGGCAGAGGAACACACAAAGAACATTATGAGAGGAGTCTATGTGTTGCTTTCCAACTACAGACTTGCTTTTAATTATATGGATGGTGAAATACTAAAAAAACTTTTCATGACTTGTGAGACCAAAATTGGAATATGCAGCAGTTGTACGGTGCCTAATTCTTAAGAAGCACATAAACAGGAAAAGGTGCAGCGGCGTGCTACAAAATGGCTTCCAAAACTGAAAAACAAGAGTTACGAGGAAAGATTAGAGGCATTAACCACTGCACTGTGCTAACTGACATTACTCGAGTTAGGCTTTGTGCAGGCCGAGAAAACACGATTTTAAGATATCGTAATCAAAACGTGTACGCAGTGGGTTGGGTACGAGACGGATGCCTGGGACCTTCAGTGAGAGGCAGCCATCTTGAAAAAAATTCCCAGCATGCCCTAGGGCTGCTGGCTGATTCAGTTCTGAGTGAGCAACCATAGCTGACGCACACGCCTCTGGCTCCCAAATCTCCTGTTGAACGCGGTGTCGAAAAGCCATGTCATCTCCAATTTTTTAATAAAGTGATACTATAGATAAACAGTGTTAGTGGCTTCCATGGTGGTGTTTATGCCAGTAGTGGTGGTGTCAGTACCAGGAGCACAGGTGAATATGCGAGGGAGGACTGTGATTATTTAGAACCACATAAACCACAATTTGATGATTCTGATGATGGTGTTGCACCCACTTTTCCAAATACAGGTGAAGATATGAGTGATACTAGGACAGATATGAGATACCAGGACAGAATTTTGTCACTGCTCTTTTCCTAGATCTTTTCAAGACTAACTTACAATCACAAGCTTGGATACATACCACCTACAGGAACTAAAACCAAGGGTGTACGTGAGAGTTGTTTGCATGCACACAGAACAAAGAAACAGGAAGCGAAAACCTGTGTGTACCTGGTGCATCCAGTGCAAAGTCATGATGTGTACCAAGGACTGTGTTTTTGATTATCACTCACTTCTGAAGTACAGTACTGAGTGTGTAATACAGTGTATGACTGTAAATAGTGTGTGAGAGAGTACATAGTGTAAATAAAATGAATACAGTATCCACTCAATTTAACGACCTCTTTTATACCGATCTGCCGGTAATAACGACTGGTTTGGGAGATCGGTATCTGGAGCCTCATATACCGGTCTGGTGGTCAATTTTACCGATGGTTGGTATTGGGTTTGTTTTGGCATCGGCAGCCCCTCACATGGCGACCAGGCCACTGACCTCGATCATCCAGAGTGGTATATTAAATCTTAACTTTCTTTTAAAATGATTCAGTTTTATGAAGAAAATTCTAAATTATTAATAAAATATTTTAAAACAATTTAAATTTTAACTCAATTTAACGGCCTATATGGGGCTGTACCCTGGTCGTTATTTCCGGAGCTCCGTTATTTCCGAAGTTAAGTCGGGTCGGGTAATTTTTCAAGTAACACTCAGGTAGGATATATTTTATACTGTATAACTAAAATTAAATAAAGTTCATTGTATAATTGCATTCCAATTTAGTGCCACGCTGACGATTAAGCCAGCTGCATGGATGATAAGTGAACACGGTCTGATCAAGTCCAGATGGGTGGGAAAAAATTGGTTCATTTCATTGTATTGCAAAATATTTCATGTAACAATCGGTGATTGTTAATATTTTCTCAAAATTTTTTTAGAGATGTGTTTTGTTTTACCCTGAACAGTGCAGGTAATGTATTATTAATGTTATGACACAGGCTGTGGCGGCCAGGCCATAACAATGGTGATCGAGCCTTGTCACTGAGAGCTAGCCAAGACAAAATATTTTGAGCTCACATTTTCTCTGCTAATGATAGAATATACATTTGCAGAGATTAATATGTAGCTTTTGTTGAAAAAACAATCAATATGTTGAAATACTATAATAAAATTGGTAAAATGACTTACTGTACTTTTAATGAAGCTGAAGATTACGTCATCCTCTGCAGCGCTTGTTTTATATTGTTCAGTACTGTATACAGGGTACATACAGTATGTACACTTATTTTCAGGCATTCACTTCACACAACAGCTAGCCTTACTACTAATTCACATGAGTTCTAATTCTAATTCACAATTGAAAATTATTTCTACTGTATATTTACACTGTACAGTATCTTTTTGTCAAGGCTTAAATAATCATTAACACTTACTGTACTCTATCAACACTTTTTACACTAATTTATATGTCTTTCAATCATATTTTATATCGTTAGTGGAGGCTACACGACTTTTGATGGGAATTCAGCATCAGCGGGTGCAACATGGCCTGCAGAGCATTCGTTGCCGGCGAAGACTGCACGACTTGTCGATGGGAATTCAGCATAGGCCGGTGCAGCATAGCTTGCAGAGCATTCGTTGCTGGTGGAGGCTGCACAACTTGTCGATGGGAATTCAGCATCGGCGGGTGCAGCATAGCTTGCAGAGCAATCGTTGCTGGCAGAGGCTGCACGACTTGTTGATGGGAATTCAGCATCGGCGGGTGCAGCATAGCTTGCAGAGAATTCGTTGCCGGCAGAGGCTGCACAACTTGTTGATGGGAATTTAGTATCGGCGGGTGCAGCATAGCTTGCAGAGCATTTGTTGCCGGCGAAGGCTGCACAACTTGTCGATGGGAATTCAGCATCGGCAGGTGCAGCATAGTTTGCAGAGCATTCGTTGCCGGCGGAGGTTGCCCGACTTGTTGATGGGAATTCAGCATTGGCGGGTGCAGCATAGCTTGTAAGGCACTCGTTGCCAGCGGATGCTGCATGACTTGTTGAATTCCCAGTGGGTGCTCTCACAAACCGTTGAAATCATAAATTTATCTATTTTTGTCCGAATCTGATTTTCTCTGGCTAATATTCTGAGACATTGCTCTCAGACGCGCGAGTTCACAGCAAACAATGCGATCACATGGCCAGGCACAGTACATTCTAGGTCCGTGGGAAAAAAAGTACCTATGTGACCGCATTGTTTAATGTGAACTCGCGTGGCTGAGAGCAAACACACCGGACACAGGCCCCGGATCCCAGCTCCTCCACATCGTCCCCGAGCCAGTCCAAAGACAGCTCTAGCAGGGTAAAGAAGCGCAAGACCAAAACCAAATGCCCACGGGTGAGCAAATCCTCAGCCATTTCTATTTTATAAGTTTCATTATTTCATTTGCTGACTTTCCTGTGGTGGGGGATGTGATCATGCTTGTGGTGAGCATATGACAATGCTCAAATATAAAAGAGGAACAAGAAAAATCCCATGCGGAGCAACTATGCCACAAAACAATGCATTAAGACCAAGAATAGTCAAAAGGCATCCATGAACCCAACTCAAACAATTCTCCCACCCTGGGATCCCAAACAAAAGCGGAAGACCCCCCTCCCCATCAATGATTCTGAGGATCAACATCGCCGCGGCCTGATTGCTGGTCTGATCAACCAGGCTGTTTGATGCAGGTGCTTACAGCCTGACATATGAGTCACGACCTGGTTGATCAGCTATCCTTTGAAAGTGTTTGTCAAGTTCTCTTTTGAACACTGAGTGAGATCGGCCAGTTATGCCACGTATGTGTAGGGGAAGTGTGTTGAAAAGTCTTGGGCCTTACATGTTGATAGAGTTCTTTCCCAGTATGCCTACTGCACCTCTGCTTTTCAATGGGGGTATTTTGCATATCTTGCCATACCTTTTGGTTTTATGTGGTGTTATTTCTGTGTGCAGATTTGGAACCAGTCCTCCTAGCACTGTATTTTCCAAGTGTAAATTATTATGTATCTCTCCCACCTGTGCTCTAGAGAGTACAGATTTAAAATTTTTAAGCAGTCCCAATAATTTAGATGTTTATTAAGTGGATTCTAGCAGTAAAAGAACTTTGCATGCTCTCCAGGTCAGCAATTTCTCTAGCCTTGAATGGGGCTGTTAGTGTGCAATATTCCATTCTAGAGTGCACTATCATCATCATCATTGGTGTGGCATCAGTGTGGCATCTCGTTTGAAAGGTTCTTGCTATCCAATCTGTCATTTTTCTTGCTGTTTTGACAGCTACTTTGTGTTCTTTATTAAAAGTAAGGTCTTCTGACATAATTATTTCAAAACCTCTTACATTTTTTCCTTTCAATAGTGTGGTTTGACTGTGTTATAAATGATTTCCATAATTTTGTTTTTTCCATAGCACAGTAACTGGAATGTAACTGCATTAAACATCATATAATTTTCTGTGGTCCAGTGAAAGACTTGATTAACATCCGATTGGAGGTTTGCTGTGTCCTCTATATAGTCTACTCATTTAAATTCTAATGTCATCTGCAAAGGATGATACAGAACTATGGTTTGTATCCTTATCTATGTATGATATGACGAGAAAAAGTACCAGAGCAAGCATGGTATCTTGGGGAACTGAGCTTTTCACTGTGCACAAAACAAGTTACAACGTAGATATTTCAGTCTATTTTCACTTTTCCATATATTTTGCATCCAAATCAATCATTCTATTAGAAAAATACATTTCTATTATTTTTTTCACATGAGCAAACATGCGTGCAAATTCATAACCGCACATTAGAGATTAACGCTATTCAAAATACAAGTACCAAAAACTACTTACAAAATTTCTTTGGGGTGGTAGTCCATAACCGAGTTGAAGAGGTAAAATCTCTTGAAATAATGCTGTGCTGTTGTTGTTACTGAAGGAAGCATCCTTATTCGAGCGTCTCTTGGGTCACGAAATTTCTTGCAAAAATCTCTTAAAGAATGTTCATATGAACGAACCTAAGAAAAGATGTATTGTATCAGGTTTTATTAAACTAAATATAAGTACTGGATCTTCCTTTAATCAAGTTACCTCCAAAACAGTCAATGACATACACAGTACATAATAATATTATTCATATTTACACCATCAAACAATGCCATTGTACTTTCTAATTAATTCTGAAATCTAAATGTTTCACACTGAGTCTCTATCCTTGTACTGTATTCATAACTGACACCTGATTTTTTTTTTTTGGGGGGGGGGGGAGGCAGGGATATTCCTGCACAGGCCCTAAGCCTCTGGCTGGACACCTGATGACTACAATATTACTACTGTATTTGGAAACAGTACAATAGCCAAATCAGAACCAATAAATTTTTGTCAATCACTTGACTCAATAAATCTTTAAACAAAATTTAAATATCATTCTCAATACTTTACCAAATTCTCAACAAATTAACTACCTGGCTATGTCTGAAGCACTACCAGATCTGTGATCAAACTCAAAAGTAGTTTATCCTGAAGTGGAACCAAGCTCTTCAGAGGAGATAACTGTGGTGGAGGCTGCAACTGACAGCTTAAGTGCAAATAGCACTGAACATAAGCTTAGGCAGATGAGAGAAACTAGGTACACTCAATGTGAACACAGTAAACACATGTGAAATGTTAATGGCATATTGCCCATACACAAGACCAAAGCCCCAATGAAATATTGAACACTTATCAAGATAGTTTCTGGGGTAGCCCCCAGTGACTCTGAAGCTATTACAGTACTGAGTTACATCAGTACTGTAAACAAGCTTTTACAAGACACACAGGAGTCTTGTTTAGCTTATCTAGGACCAGAGCAAAAATCTGGGGTGCGTGCGACTGTGTCTGGGCGATTCATGAACGGGCGACTAGGCCCTGATGACGTCACATCGCACCTTGTCCACATCCCCACAGCCAAAGAAAGTGAAATTTGGTATTTATTTTTACATAAACATGTTCAGGGAAGGGAATTTATCATTTTACGAAGAAAAAAGAATTTTTTGGGAACACTTTATTTCATGCGCACGGGGAATTTCACAATAAACTCAGCGCAGCACGGTGGTTAATGACATCCCTGTAGTACCAAAGCCAGTCTACTGGGATATAACTGAGAACCAGTCCAGAAATGAGAGTAAACATTTTCCAAAACATGCAATGTGTGCTCTGCCATAAATTTACTAGTAAATTTTTCATGGCTTGGTAAACTACATGAAGATACAGCATTCAAGTAATATTTGTTTTCTTCCTACGACAACATAAATCAATCATGTGCAAGGATGTTGAAATATTTATAAGCTTTTGAATACTCTGCAACACAGCTTGCAAATCATGATTTATATATAATTTTGTTACAACTGAACTCTTAAGAGAACATTTATTTACAAACATTTTGACACTAAATTTAGTTATAACACTTCACATAGCTTTGTAAATGTGAGTTAATTATATCATTATCCTTTTCGAGCAGCTCTGAAGAGTGAGTGCATTTGGAGCGTGAAACACACTAAATGAAGGATCGCAAATGGTAATTTCATTAATTTTCTTTCCTTGCTAACTTTTTTGGCAAATGTCTACACTAATGAAAGTGAGAAACAGGGAAATGATGATTCTCCACTTTTCCCTTCCAGGTTATTAAATGTCTTCTCATGAGTACCTCAAACCTACATTTATTTATATATTTATTTATGTATACCTGCTTGATGGGGTTCTGGGAGTTCTTCTACTCCCCAAGCCCGGCCCGAGGCCAGGGTTGCCAGGGTTGACTTGAGAGTGTTTGGTTCACTAGGCTGTTGCTTGCAGCAGCCTGCAGGTCCACATATCCACCATAGCCCGGTTGGTTCGGCACTCCTTGGAGGAAATGATCTAGTTTTCTCTTGAAGATGTCCACGGTTGTTCTGGCAATATTTCTTATGCTCGCTGGGAGGATGTTGAACAACCGTGGACCTCTGACGTTTATTCAGTGTTCTCTGATTGTGCCTATGGCACCCCTGCTCTTCACTGGTTTTATTCTACATTTTCTTCTATATCGTTCACTCCAGTATGTTGTTATTTTACTGTGTAGATTTGGTACCTTGCCCACCAGTGTTTTCCACGTGTATATTATTTGATATCTCTCTCGTCTTCTTTCTATTGAGTACATTTGGAGAGCTTTGAGGCGATCCCAATAATTTAGGTGCTTTATTGCTTCTATGTCTGCTGTATATGTTCTCTGTATTCCCTCTATTTCAGTAATCTCTCCTGCTCTGAAGGGGGGAAGTGAGTACTGAGCAGTACTCAAGACGGGACAGTACAAGTGATTTGTATAGTACAACCATTGTGATAGGATCCCTGGATTTGAAAGTTCTCGTAATCCATCTGATCATTTTTCTGGCTGACGCAATATTTGCTTGGTTATGCTCCCTAAACGTTAGGTTGTCAGACATCATTATTCCCAAATCCTTTACATGCTGCTTTCCTACTATGGGCACATTTAATTGTGTTTTGTAGCTTGTATTATGTTTAAGGTCCTCATTTTTACCATACCTGAGTACCGTACCTGCAATTTATCACTGTTAAACATCATGTTATTTTCTGTTGCCCAGTCAAAAACTTTATTAATATCTGCTTGAAGTTTTTCAATGTCTTCAGCAGAGGAAATTTTCATGCTGATTTTTGTCATCTGCAAAGAATGATATGAAGCTGTGACTAGTATTTTTGTCTATATCTGACAATAGAATAAGGAAAAGCAGTAGTGCAAGGACAGTACCCTGAGGTACAGAGCTTTTAACTGTGCTTGGACTCGATTTTATATGGTTGACTGTTACTCTGTGTTCTGTTCAACAGAAAACTGAGTATCCAACGTCCTACTTTACAGGTTATTCCCATTGACCTCATTTGTGTGCTATCACTCCATGGTCACATTTATCGTATGCCTTTGCAAAATCCGTGTATATCAAATCTGCATTCTGTTTTTCTTCTAATGCCTCAGTGACTTTGTCGTAGTGATCAAGTAGTTGTGAGAGGCACGATCTTCCCGCTCAAAATCCATGTTGGTCTAGGTTGTGAAGGTCATTAGTCTCCACGAAACTGGTGACCTGACTCCTAATCACTCTCTCAAATACTTTTATTATGTGGGACGTTAGTGCAACTGGTCTATAATTCTTTGTCAATGCTTTGCTCCCTCCCTTGTGTAGAGGGGCTATGTCTGCTACTTTAAGTGCATATGGTATCTCCCCCGTGTCCAAGCTCTTCCTCTACATTATACCGAGTGCCTGTGCTACTGACACCTTGCATTTCTTTATAAATATTGAATTCCATGAATCTGGACCCGGAGCTGAGTGCATGAGCATGTTTTCAATTTCTCTTTCAAAATCTAGTATGCTCCTGTTGATATCAGTTATATTTACAGGGGTTTGGATACCACGCATAAAGAAATTGTCTGGATCTTCCACTTTCACGTTGCTGATTGGAATGCTAAACATGTCCTCATACTGCTTTTTTAGGATTTCACTAATTTCTTTGTCATCCTCCGTGTATGAACCTTCACTCGTATGAACTGGTCCAATACTGGCAGTGGTTTTTGCTTATGATTTAGCATATGTGAAGAAGTATTTTGGATTTTTCTTTATTTCCTGAATTGCTTTCTGTTCTAACTGCCTTTCTTCAGTCTGATATGAGTGTTTCAATTTCCGCTCGATTTCTTCAATCTCCCTATTTAAATTATTCCTTCTTTGTAGGGAACATCGTGTCTGCTTAACCCTTAGACCACACAATACATATACAGACAATGGGAGTAACTTTACCAAAACCGCGCAATACATATAGAGACGATTGAGGCTCTAACGCACGATTTTAAATGCCCCGCAAGGGATAGGGGCAGCTATAGTTCAGCCACGACCGATAGTTATTAGACGCCACCTAGAAAAAAAATCGTGGGCAACATTCCCGGGTGTGAGAGCCTCAGTACTGAGTGAGCCACCAAGTCTGGCGCTCGCAGCATGAGCCCACAGCACCGCTGTTCAGCCTGTGACCACAGCATCGTCTAAAAATGTCAAAATATATATGTACATGCTATTATTTAGCGATGATAGTATTACAGAAGACCCTTGACTGTGATAAAACTGACCAGGATTCTGATAATAGCAGGATTGTGATGATATTCAGCACTGTGCTCCATGGTGAGAGGAGTAATGCTGAGGGAGGGAGGTGGCGTTGTCTTCTGACTGTGTGTGGCCACTGTTTATTGACTGGACTACCATACTAGCTTAGTGGTTCACTATGGTGAACAAAAATGTAGATACTTATATATAATGTGTGTATAGTGTGTGATAACAGCAATAGGAGTATGTTGGGAGCCGCCATTTTGGTTAGGGAGGTGCGTCGTCTGCATGACATGTCATGTTGTGTACTGGTGGCCACTAAGGGCTTTGGGCACCATATCAGCTTATTTGTACAGGTATGGTGAAAAAAACATGTAGATACTTATATATAATGTGTGTATATAGTGTAATAACACCACACACAGTATTGATGGAGGAGATATATTAGTGCGTCTGGCCTTGAACCAGTGAGGGCAGCAGCCACCAGCTGTGTGTAGCTACGTTTTTTATTGCCTGAACTCACCATACAAGCTTAGATGTACAGTTATGGTGAACAAAACATGTAGATACTTTTATATAACGTCTGTGAATAGTGAATAAAAGCAAAAACAGTATGGTGGGAGGAGTATGTTGGCGAGTGAGGAGGTGAGGGAGGGAATGGTGGCGAGTGGCTGGCTGGCGAGTGGTGGCCTTCATTGCTTTTTGACTCACAATACCACCTTAGTGGTTCATTATGCTGACCAAAACATGCAGATATTTATATATAACCTGTGTATAGTGTGTAATAACAGCAAAACTATTTGTTTATTGTTTTATGAACATAATAATTGAATCACTAATATGCACACCATAATTTTGAGTACAGCGATGGTTCACTCATTATATAAATATAGCACGATACACACTATTGAATAATATTATTGCAAAAAACAAAGAATAATCAATCGGAGACATTGAAATAATTTGGTAATAATATCTTTGCGGCAACTCCCGCCTGACAGCTGGGGTGGAGCAAACCTCGTCTGGCACCTGCTCTGTCAATGCCTCTTTTTTGCCAGACTTCCCCACCCTATTGCGACCAAAATATGCCACCTACTATTTTTTTTTCTCCAGATCAGAAAACACAAATGAACACTTTTATAAGACGAAAGAATTTTTTATTTTTTTTGGTTGCGCCTGTGGGTGTTGAAGGCAAAAAGGCCCTTAGCTGCTTAAGGGTTAAGCATTTCCGTTATTTTTTCATTCTTTTATAGTGTCGTCTGCGTTCTCTCTCTCTACGCTGGACCTCTTTCTGGCTTTCCTCAAAGAAACATTTTTCAGACTGATTTGATATGCTTCCGAAGTCAGTTTTTCTATTCCTTTTGTACGACTTGTATTACTTAGAACAGTTTACGATGGAATGTTTGTAAGTTCCCTGTTTATTGTCTCCCAGTCTATCCTTTTATTATTAAAATTGAATTTACTGAATAATCCCCTCTTGCTTCATTATTGTTTTAGGTCTGTTCTGAGTATTGATGGTAGTTTGCACTGCAATGAGCTTGTGATCTGAGTATGTGGTATCTGATATCATAATGTCCCTGATTATGTCTTCATTGTTTGTAAAGACCAGATCTAAAATATTTTCATTTCTCGTTGGCTTTGATATCTGCTGGTTGAGTGAAATAAAGGAATTGAGTGAAACTGGTTGAGTATATAAAGGAAGGCACAAGGGGGTTGAGAAAGTACATATGCTGGTGATTAAGTAGTACATTCTTGCAAAGCCACAAGAACTCACATAGTGTTTCAGGCAGTACTTTACTCATGAAATATAATGTTCATTCATTTTTACTGTTTGGAAATTAAACAAAAGAAAAGAGAAAAAGTTAGTCATTACCATTACATGCTCCTCTTCAGCAGTGAGGAAATGTTGTGCTCTCTCAACATTCTGAAAAAGAGTTAATATTCTTTTAATTGTGATATAAATACAAATAAAATTATTCATGTCAAACTTTCATAAAAGCAACACTAAATTAATTTTTAGGCATACAAGATTTTGAGAATTGTACTGCATTTCTATCTAGCATTACTTTCTATATGAATAAAACTCCAACTCCAATTTGTCTGGATTAAACATGGCCAGACCTAATTCAATAAATCTAGATATAGCTATTGGTTTGATCCTTCCATCTTTTTTCCTTAGAGCACAGACAAATGCTCCAAAAAATGAGCGAATGCTGGGCGGGAGGGTGGACGACAGGTGAGCTGGAAGGATGGTCAGCTGGCCATGGCATACCACTCAGATGAGTGGACTCTGGGTATTTGTTATGACATTCATCATGTCTAGATGCCTGGGGAAACAGATCTCTCCAAGTAATGGGTGGGTGGTGTGGCAGTGGTGGGTCATGTCGCCGTATGGGAGCAACCCGGGCTCTGTGACAGGGTGGCAATGTGACTGAGTGGGTGGGGTGGAGCAGGAGGGGGATTAGAAAGCACTGCCCAACTTGTGGGCTAGGTGCTTTCTAGGTGCTCTACACACTGAGTAGGGGGGGTCAGAGTGACACTAACATTGGCATAATTTCCTTTTATATCAATGCACAATAATGGATACATCATATACTTGTAATCTGTTTTGTTGCATGTATGATGTACTCAAAACCAGCGTTGAATGTAATGAAATGCCATTTTCTGGGTGAGCCCCAGAGGCTCCCTGAAGCTAAGTGAACTGATCTGTGCTATATTAGTTTGAGGTCATCAGTCATAGGAGTCCTTATGCTTGGACTCTGGGGGACCACGAGCCTAATGGGGACCTGAGCCAGAACCTGGGCCCCTCAGATAGGCACAGGGCGCAATGGCCTAGGGAGCCGGTAGCCCACTACTCCAGTTTGAACTGATGTGCTGGTGGTCAGATCAGTCACCTTTGGCCTCAAGTTCCTGTTCTGGATTTTTGCCCTGTATGACTGTTCCAACTATGAGTTGGTGTGGTGGCCAGGTGTACAGGAGCAGCATCATGCGCTTATGGTGACCTTCCCTAGGTTCTCCATGAGTACTGTCCTTGCGTGTCAGGGTTATCTTCCCTGGGGTGTTTGGGAATCACTCCCAGTTTGGGGACTTCATTGCATGATGTTATCTTCGCCCTTGGGGTACATCATGGGTCTAGGGCCTTGCATCTTGCCCCAGGTATGGGAGTGTTATTGACTGGGAGGACTCCAGATAGTACTGTGGCTGGCACAGCTAGCTTTGCTTTAACATAGTGGCTGATGTTTCTCTTTGACTGCTCGGCGGGTTTTGTTTTCACTTTCTTTTCTGCCATATATCTGCTAAGGAATCTTAGCAGATATATGGAAAAAGGCAAACAGTACCAATTTATGAAAATAGTAGTCAAGAGGAACCTCTAAATATAGACCCATATCACTAGCACGTGTGGTAATCAAAACACTAGAAACAATAATTAAAGCCAAATGGGTTGAACACCTAGAGAGTAATGACATGATAGCATACAGACAGTATGGCTTTTGAACAGGAAGATCCTGTGTAACAAATCTACTCAGTTTTTATGATAGAGCCACAGAGATACTACAGAGAGGTCGTTGGGTTGACTGTGTCTACCTAGACCTAAAAAAAGGCTTTTGACAGTCACACACAAGAGGCTGTTCTGGAAACTGGAACATGCTGGAGGGGTGACAGGGAGACTTCTGACATGGATGAAAAATTTTCTAACTGACAGACAGATGAGAGCAGTAATCAGAGATAATGTATCTGACTGGAGGAGTATTACTCGTGGAGTACCACAGGGTTCAGTTCTTGCACGAGTAATGTTCATCGTCTACCTAAACAATTTAGTACATAGGCAGGTACGACCATTACTCCCTAGCTGCTGACAAAGGGTTAACCCACTCGGCCACAATAAGACAAAACCCAACCAACCTGGTAATCTACTGAATTTACTGGGAGGTTTTGGAGGCCTGAACTGGTGCCCAACCATTATTTTTTACAGTTGGTCTGCCTACACGCTAGCCTATGGGTAATGGTGTTCACACCCATATCTATTCACACCACTCCTTCAGATCACAAAAAATGATAAAAAGGAATGCCAAATGCAACAGAAGAAGTATGGTTCCGATTAATCCATATTTCTGGGAGCTCATTGAAGTGTATGCTGAAGATTTACATATAAATCTTAAAAAATATACTTACTGTCTTATTACTTCCAAACTTTTCAATGAAATCTTTGTTGGCTTGAATGCGAAGTTTTGCGAGTTCATGTTCATCTTTAAAAGTCCAGCTCTGGAACTGAGTGCTACTGCCATACATCTTGTACTGAAAAGTAAAGCTAGCTCTAAACTTGCCTTTTTAGGACCTAAAAATACAAAAAACAAAAATGTGGTTAATAAGTCAGTTTAATCAAGTTGTGTAGACATTTAATTGATTTTTCTATACTGTAGTGTATTTAAATTTGCTCAGTTCACCAAACATTGACAAGAAAATATTTCTCCCTTTGCAGAATACTATGCAGTAACTTATTAGCTTGCTTTACTTATTTATAAAGCTTAAAAAAACCAGTGTTGAATGTAATGATACGCCCTTTTCTGGGTGAGACACGGAGGCTCTCTGAAGCTATCCAAACTGATATGTGCAATATTAATTTGGGGTCATCAGTCAGGAGAGATCTTTTATGCCTACCAGTGATCAGAGCCAGAACCTGGTCCACTCAGAGAGGCACAGGTAGTAACGGCCAATATGAGTACTATATATTTAGAGCATGTCATGTCTGCCATCGACCGGGGAAAGCACCCAGAAAGAAAGGCGAACCCATACAAACCCTCTACTGGTGATAATTGCAACGTCTAGAGTCAAAGAACTTCCCCAAAAGAAAAACAAACAAGCAAATCATCATCCAACTAGCGCGCACGCTCGTTAGCGCCCCACCCCTCAACATATAAATCACCATACAAACGCCCAGAAAATAGCATTTTCATTACATTCAACGCTGGTTTTGTGTGGAAAGCCCCCCCCCCATTTTCTGAAACTAATTACCCACAGATAAGGGAAACGGGGACTTATCCGAGAGATGCTGCAACAGACGTCCCAAAGCAACACAAGGCTGCAGAAGGCTCGGAACGTTGATGAGATATCTGGCGGCCAGGACCCTGTTCGATTTACAAAACCCTCGTGCCCGAATGTCAACCCAAGATATTCCCAAATACAGCATCGAGAGCAGCATATTTCCTCACATCATGGGCATGAGGGAAGACCGCAGGCTGGCTAGACTTTATAACCTTGTGGACAACCTAAGACACATGATCCCTGGAACAGGGAACCTGGATCAACCCAGAACGAAACAGAATATTTACAATGAATTAGTGAGACAATTTATTTACTATCTTATGCTATGATTATCCATATGTGGGCCTGTGTGTGGTTATGAATGGGAGCTGCATCGGATGGGCCAATAGGCCCTCTGCAGTTTTTGTGCGGCTCATATTTGTGTCCACTTATTGTACCTCACCTTACTCCACCATTCTCTCCTGCCTATTTATGTCCAGTACTCGACCTGTAAAACCACTCCTTCTGAAGATGTATTAATATACGAAAGTACAGTACTCAAGAAAATTCCCGTTTCAATTTTCCTTTGTGGTCTGACACTGTCATATTTTTAATCACGTATTTATTTTCGTGACACACACACACACACACACACACATACATGTCGTACCTAGTAGCCAGAATGCACTACTCAGCCTAATATGCAATGCCCGATTTGCCTAATAGGCTGAGTGATTTTCTTTATTTTCAATAAATTGTTTCCAGTTAATTTATTTGAATTATTATTATTATATTATGACACGAAAATAAATTATTGACTTTGTTGAGTTAGTTTAGGTTAGGTTAAGATAGGGTTGGTTAGGTTCGGTCATATATCTACGTTAGTTTTAACTCAAATTCAAATAAATTAATGCATACATAATAAAATGGATAGCTTTATGATTTCATAAGAAAAAAATTAGAAAAATATATAAATTCAGGAAAACTTGGCTTATTAGGCAAATAGGGCCATGCATAGTAGGCTGAGTACTGTGTTCTGGCTACTTGGTACGACATATATATGTATGCATGTACAGTATCCACTCAATTTAACGGCCTCTTTTATACCGATCTGCCGGTATTAACGACCGGTTTGGGAGACCGGTATCTGGAGCCTGCTATACCGGTCTGCGGTCGATATTACCGACGGTCTGTTGGTATTGGGTTTGTTGTGGCATCAGCGTCCCCTCACATGGCGACCAGGCCACCGACCTGGATCGTCCAGTCATATATTACATCTTAATTTTCTTTTAAAATGATTCACTTTAATGAAGAAAATTGTAAATTATTATTAATAAAATATTTTGAAACAGTTTTTATTAAGCAAAAGTCTTTGTTTTCTTATTAAATACCTTTTATAGTATAGGCACTAGGTATTTTTTTTCCCACGGACCTAGAATGTACTCCGCCGGGCCATGTGTTTCCATTGTTTACTCTGAACTCGCGCGGCTAGCTTCAATTGTGAAGGATATTACTGTACTGTAATTGTGATCTTCTTTTTAATTTACAAAAATGCCAAAAGTTACCCAAAGGAAGCGCCTGACGGTTGCACAGAAGCTGGAGTTAATTAAGAAACTTGATAAAGGATATTCTCATGCACGAGCAGCAGCAGAGTTTAACATCGGGAAAAGTACAGTAAGTGACATCAAGAAACAGAAGGATACTCTATTAAAATATGCCTGAAAATAAGTGTACATACAGTATATACCCTGTATACAATATAAACAATATAAAACAAGCGCTGCAGAGGATGATGTAATCTTCAGCTTCATTAAAAGTAAGTCAATTTACCAATTTTATTATAGTATTACAAGATATTAATTGTTTTTTTTCAACAAAAGCTACATATTAGTCTCTGCAAATGTATATTCTATCGTCAGCAGAGAATAGGTGAGCTCAAAATATTTCGTCTTGGCTAGGTCTCAGTGACAAGGCTCAATCGCCATTGTTATGGCATGGCCGCCACAGCCTGTGTTGTAACATTAAAAATACATTACCTGCACTGTTCAGGGTAAATCAAAACACCTCTCTAAAATATTATTGAGAAAATATTAACTTGCTGATTGATACATGAAATATTTTGCAATACAAAGGAATAAATCAATTTTTTCCCACCCATCTGGGCTTGATCATACCGTGTTCACACATCATCCATGCAGCAGCCAACAACTGGCTTAATCGTCGGTGTGGCACTAAATTGGAATGCAATTACACAATGAACTTTATTTAATTTTAGTTATACAGTATAAAATATATCCTACCTGAATGTTACTTGAAAAATTACCCGACCCGACTTAACTTCGGAAATAACGGAGCTCCGGAAATAACGACTAGGGCTCAGCCCCATATAGGCCGTTAAATTGAGTGGATACTTATGTATATATGTATATATGTGTATATATGTATATATGTATATATATGTATATATGTATATATATATATATATATGACAATTTTAACAATTTTAAACTGACAATGACAATTTTAAACTAGGAACACAAGTGACCAAAAAAATTGAAGAGGGCAACACAGTAGGGGCAATTAGGTTACTTACCAGCGAAGACACAATCGCCCCTAGAAATACCGCTACCGCCAACTCGCTGAGAGAGAAGCACCCTCCTAGAGTACCATGGGAACCCACTGCTCAGGACACAAATGTCCCAGACATGGGACCTCTATTCCTCCAAGCGTCAGAGGTATACAAAGCCATCATGTCATTTCCGCCAGGCTCGGCAGGGGGATACACTGGAATAAGACCTCAGCACCTCAAGGAGATGGTAAACCCAGTTCTCGGAGAAGTTGCCGAGACACTATTGTCAGAGGTCACGAAGTTTGTCAACGACTGCCTCTCTGGGTGGATCCCAGATACAATTAAACCATTTTTCTTTGGAGCATCCCTTTGTGCCCTCAAGAAGAAAGATGGTGGAGTCAGACCCATTGCCGTGGGTAACACACTTCGGCGCCTTGTTGCTAGGGCAGCTGTCAGAAAAATTAGCATAGACGCTGCGACGATGCTTCGACCCCATCAACTAGGTTTTGGTGTCCCCCATGGCTGTGAAGCAGCAGCTCATGCAGCACGAGCCTATATCAAGCACCTCCCAGAAAATAAGGCATTAATTAAATTAGACTTTAAAAATGCTTTCAACCAGGTAAAAAGGGATGTGGTACTGGAAGCAGTTCGAACAAGCTTTCCTTCTCTACTTCCCTTCGTCTCAGCAGGGTACAGTAGGGAATCGACGCTGCTGTTTGGGGAACATGAAGTTGTTTCTGCAGAAGGTGTCCAGCAGGGAGACCCACTTGCCCCTTTTCTTTTTTGCATGGCTGTTAAAGAGGTCACAAGCAGGTTGACCAGCGAACTCAACATCTGGTTCCTGGACGATGGCACCCTGGCAAGGACACAGGAGTCCCTGCTAGAAGATCTACAGCTGGTGAAATCTAAGGGAGAGGAGTTAGGACTCGCCCTAAACCCATTAAAGTGTGAAATCATCTCATCTAGCCAACCAACCATAGATGCAGTGCGAACCATATTGCCAGGAGCCCAAGTGATCGCTCCCACCGACAGTGTGCTGCTAGGGGCACCTCTGGGCTCGAGCGCCATTGAGGTAGTCCTCGAAGAAAAGCTGAACGACCTGAGGAGGATGGAGGGAAGAATAGGGGCTTTGGACGCCCACGATGCTTTGTACCTTCTCACAAGGTGCCTGGCTTTGCCCAGACTGACCTATTTCCTAAGGTGTGCTCCCTCCTTCGACAGCCCAAAATTAACAGAATATGACACACTCCTAAGGTCAATAACCGTGAAAGTGTTAAACCTCTCCCTGCAAGATGACCAATGGGACCAAGCAACGCTCCCAGTTAGACTCGGGGGAATAGGTATTCGCAAGGCGACACAGTTAGCATTGCCAGCATTCTTATCTTCGACCAGTGCAACAGGTGAATTAGTTAAGGAAATACTACCAGAACACCTAAGAGACTCCATTGGGATTCATGATCCCAAATTCGCGGAAGGAGCCGGTCTGTGGGACACTCTCGTCAACTCTCATCCTCGACCGACTTTTCCAAATGACTGCAAACAGTCCAAATGGGATAGCCCCATAGTGGAGAACATCGCCACATCATTGCTGGAGGCAGCTTCCAGGAAGGACAAAGCGCGTCTTCTAGCTGTGCAAGCGCCCCATGCCAGGGACTTCCTGTTGGCAGTCCCTAATTCCGCCTTGGGCACCCGCCTGG